>NC_138369.1:149332038-149349429 GCF_054177405.1 Leptonychotes weddellii
GGACATTGCTGCTATAAACATTGGGGTGCACGTACCCCTTCGGATCCCTACATTTGTATCTTTGGGGTAAATACCCAGTAGTGCAATTGCTGGATCGTATGGTAGCTCTATTTTCAACTTTTTGAGGAACCTCCATACTGTTTTCCAGAGTGGCTGCACCAGCTTGCATTCCCACCAACAGTGTAGGAGGGTTCCCCTTATTCCGCATCCCCGCCAACATCTGTCATTTCCTGACTTGTTAATTTTAGCCATTCTGACTGGTGTGAGGTGGTATCTCACTGTGGTTTTGATTTGGATTTCCCTGATGCCAAGCGATGTTGAGCACTTTTTCATGTGTCTGTTGGCCATTTGGACTGGTGTTTTAATTTCAAAGAATCAGCTTAAGTACCTTTCTTATTCAAAAGATGCTTGCTAAGGCACTTGGCCAATTGCCAGGTAACAAATTCACGTACTGGAAAGGTGGCATCCAAGGCATACTGTAGTGATGATGATCTTTTAGAGCCCTTGAACTTATTCTAATGAATTTTTCAATCCAAGTTTTAGCAAAGTATACATGTATAAATTAATAAAAATGTTACTTATTTAGTTCATTTAATTTGGGTTTTGATGAGGAAAACGAAATAGGTAGACTCATTTTCTAAAGCAATATAAATTTGCATATTCTTAATGACTTATTTTTTCTTTTATAATTTTATTTATTTATTTGAGAGAGAGAGAGACAGAGGCAGAGCATGAGCAGGGGAGAGGAGGCAGAGGCAGAGGGCTCAGAGGGAGAAGCAGACCCCCCCCCCCACCTGCCGAGCAGGGAGTCCGATTCAGGGCTTGATCCCAGGACCCTGAGAATCACGACTCCAGCTGAAGGCAGACGTTTAACTGACTGAGCCATCCAGGCACCCCTCTTAATGACTTTTGATCACCTTTATTGATGTATATTTTCTATCTAATAAAGTACACACATCTTATGTGTATATTTTGATGAAATTTCAAAAAAAAAGATTTATTTATTTATTTAGAGAGAATGCATGTGGTGGGGGGGGGCGGTGTTGGAGGGGCAGGGGAAGAGGAAGAGAGAATCCCAAGCAGACTGCGCTGAGCATGGAGCCCCACTTGGGGCTCTATCTCACAACCCTAAGATCATGACCTGAGCAGAAACCAAGAGTCATGCTTAACCGACTGCACCACCTGAGCGCCCCGGTTTTGATGAATTTTAACACATTTTTATACCCATGTTAGCACTACCACCACAATCCGTGAACATACCTACTTCCCCAGAGACTTTCCATGTGCCCTTTTCCACTTACTCCCCAAGCCCACCCACCTCCAATCCTAGTTACTGATCTGCTGTCACTATAGATTAGGTTTGTCTTTCTAGAGTTGGGAATATATGAAAACAAAGTATGTATATTCGTTTGTATCAGTTTTTTTTTTTTAATATTTTATTTTTAAGTAATCTCTACACCCAACATGGGGCTTGCATTTACAATCCTTAGATCAAAAGTGGCATGCTCTACTGACTGAGCCAGCCAGGCACCCCAATGTCTGTTTTTTTTCACTGAGCATGTTTTGGAGATTTGTCTATATTACCCTCTTAGGTTCTTTGGCTGGGCTTTTGAATTAAGCTGGTAAGACAGATCAACAGGAAAAGAACATACCAATATTATTTGAGTTTTTAAAAGTGCACATGGAAGCTCTTAGGAAATATGAAGACCTAAAGACATGGTTAGGACTGACATCCTATATATCTTTTTAACAAAGAACAATAAATTTGTGAAGTGACAAGACAAAAGAAAAGGGATTGTGTTTCTAGGCGCACAAATTGTGGGAAAGCGACGAGAAGTATATGGGGGAAACTAATGGAAGATAAGGGTTATTTTAGTAGGTTTGTTTGTACAGATCCATTTTGGTGTCTACTCTCAGTCTGCAGTGATAAGAATGTCTTCCTGGTATAGAAAAGGCACCTTTCTCATGGGAAATTTTAGGACCTGCCTTCAGGTAGAAAGGGGAGGTCAAAGAGCCTTTCCTGCACTTGCTATTTCTCAGGTGGCTTCAGTTCAAAATTATATGCCAATGTGGCATATTTTAGGGGTGACATGTTTTTAGCCCTTTCAGATCCATTCAGCTCTTGGTGGACATTTGGATTGTTTCCAGTTTTTTCCTACTATGAATAAAGCTGCTGTGAATATTCACTTACAAATGCCTGTGTGGGTATGTTTTCATTTCTTTGGGGTAAATACCTAGGAGCTGGATTGCTGAGTCATTGAAAGTGCATTTTTAATTTTGTAAGAAACTGCCAACTGTTTTCCGAAAGTGATCGTCCATTTTATATTCCCACCAGTGGGAATTATAGGAAAATTCAGCCTCTCCCTTGTTATAGGTGTGCAGTGGTATCTTATTGTGGTTTTAATCACTTTTGCTTGGTGAATAACAATATTGAGCATATTTTCTTATACTTATTGGCCTTTTGTATCTTCTCCAACTGTCTATAGAAATTTTTTGCTCTCTTCCCCAGTTTTCTAAGATCAGAAAGATAAGATAAATAATATTGAGCATCTTTTCATATGCATGTTGGCCATTAATATGTCTTTTTCTTTTCTCTTCTTTTTATTTTTTTTATTAACATATAATGTATTATTTGTTTCAGGGGTACAGCTCTGTAATTCATCAGTCTTACACAATTCACAGCGCTCACCATAGCACATACCTTCCTCATACGTCTTTTTCTTGTGAAGTGTTCAAATATTTTGTCCATGTAGAGAAAAACCTTTTTCCTCTACCCTTCTCAGTTCTCTGGCTGAGGCCCTGCAAGTTAGACTGACAAAATACAGATTTATTAGACAAAAACAGAGTTTACTAACACATGCAATGTGCATCTATGAGGTAGATATTCTGTGATGAGTAACGCAAAGGGGTAGATACAACTTGGGCTTATGTAGTGTCTAACAGTGAATAACAGATTTCTAGAGAAGTGACAAGACAAAGGAAAAAGTTTTGAGACTTCCAATGATGGCAAACTATGGGAAAGTAAATATATGGAGGAAACTAATGGAAAATAAAGTTTAGGCTTGTTATGTAGATTCCATCTCTGAGCTCCTAAGAATTTCTAGTGATGAATAGCATTTAGGCAAGTGGTACGTGGACAAAGATTTTTTTTTTTGGCATTTGCTGTTTCTCAGTTGTCTTCAGTTCAAAACAGTCCTTGTGCCAAAGTGACACATTTTGGGGTGGCATATTCTGATATCCTACACCCATTGGTTTTGAAGGACAAGAAATGCTCTCAAATTATGAAAAAAGAAATTAAAACACTGCTTTTATTCTGGCTAGTTTCCAGAACCAAAAAATAGGACTCCAAGTTTTGAGAAATGATTGTTTTTTCTGATTTCTCATTTTTTTTTAGCCAAGTTATATAGTTAATTCATATTTATATATTCATTGAGTAAACTGCTTTTGTTAAAAATCATAATTAAAAATTTTGAAATTTTTTAAAAAAGATTTTATTTATTTATTAGAGAGAGAGAGCAGGAGTGGACGGGAGGGGCAGAGAGAGAGAGAGAGGCTCAGGGACTTGATCCCAGGACCCTGAGATCATGACCTGAGCTGGTGTCAGATGCTTAAGTGACTGAGGCACCCAGGTGCCCCCCTAAAATTTGTACTTTTTAAGAAAACCTAGAATATGTGTTTTGTTCATAGGCAAAAATAATTGATTTTTTCTGCTGTAGTTATGCTGAATTTTCCTATAATTAGAGGTTTTCAAATGTATAAAATAGTACTCTAGAAAAAATATGGTGTTTTTTTTTATTTCTAGGAGTAATATTTTTTAGACTCTGAGTGCATAGATCAGTAATTATTTCCCTTGTAAATGAAATTAGATTGGATCCTTGAACAACGTGGGGTTTAGTGGTGCCAACCCCTTTGCTCAGTAGAAAACCTGCATTTAACTTCCAACTCCAAAAACTGAACTACTATTAGCCAATTGTTGACCAAAAACATAAACAGTTAACATATATTTTGTATGATCTATGTATTATATACTGTATTCTTAAAGTAAGCTTGAGAAAAGACAATGTTGTTAAATCATAAGGAAAGGAAAAATACAATTAGAGTACTGTACTGTGTATTCATCCAGAAAAGTCTTTATATAAGTAGACCTGCACAATTCAAACCCATGTTGTTCAAAGGTCAACTGTAAATTAATAGTAGTATAATGGTTGAGAGCTTAGAGAGGGATATTTCCTAAAGTAGATAATTAGATATTTTAAAAAGCCTAGGCAAGTACTTTAGCAGGAATGGTATATAGAATGTTGGGTTGGGTAGAGTTCTCTGTTTAGCTGTTCTCTATTCTTTCTTTATACTGCAAAATGTAATGCACCTACCAAAAAGATAAATAAAAGGAAAACAATAAATTATTTATTATAATTTAAAATTTTATATAAGGCAAATATACTTTGGTAACTACCACTACAGAATAGAAAACTACCACAGAAGTTTTCTTGTGTCTTTGCAGTTATAACTCCTTTTCTCTCCTTTAAAATCAACCTGTTGGGATGCCTGGGTGGCTCAATCAGTTAAACATCTGCCTTCAGCTCAGGTCATGATCCCAGGGTCTTGGGATCGAGTCCCACATCAGGCTCCTTACTCAGCGGGGAGCCTGCTTCTCCCTCTGCCTGCCGCTTCCCCTGCTTGTGCTCTCTCTCTCTCTCTCTGTGACAAATAAGTAAATAAAATCTTAAAAAAATAAAATCAACCTGTCTCCTGAATTTCTTACCTTTTTTTTTTGTATAGTATTTCTACTTAAGTGTGGTTTCCAAAATATAAAGTTTAGGTTTTATTTTGTATGATTTGAATGTTGTCCTTCACCCTTAATTTCTATTCCAGTATCCATAGAAGTCTTATGGTATTTAAATGTAGAAATTAAACATTTTTTATCTTAATATTTTGGGGAAAAAAGAAAATATTAAGGTAAAAATGTTTAATTTTTTAAAAAGTGTTCTGACTTGTGCTTTAGGGTGTTACTAGTCAGCCAAATTACAATTATACAATAAAGCCAAATATATAAACATGAAATAAATATTTTCCCCAGAGAATCTCAATTGTCTTTTTCATTTAGAGTCACATTATTAGAACAATCAGTAAAATGAGCAATGGTTTATTATTTTCCAACATAAATTCTTTTTTTAAAAAAAGATTTATTTATTTATTTGAGAGAGAGATTTATTTATCTATTTTAGAGTGAGTGGAGGGAGGGGCAGAGGGATTGGGAAGAGAAAATCTCAAGCAGACTCCCACTGAGCAAGGAGTTCAGAATCACAGGGGCTCGATTTCTCAACCCATGAGATCCTGACCTGAGCCGAAACCAAGAGTCGGTCACTCAACCGACTGAACCACCCTGGTACCTCTCCAACATAAATTCTTAATTGGTCTGGGTGAATAGAAAAATGGCTTTTTCCAACATTGGATATTTTCATATTTAAAATTGTTAAAATTACCATTGAGATAATTTTCCAAATAATTCAGCAAATTACTAATTTTCACTAGTTTTCCTGTTAGACCAGAAGTGTGCCATATATATCCTTAAGATTTTATAAATATTTTTATTTTATCATTTAGAATTTTAAGCTGTACCCTTGTAAAAGCTTTTATTTATTTACTTTTTTTTTTTTAGAGAGCGAGAGCATGCACAAGCGGGGAGGGAGGGGCAGAAGGAGAGGGAGAGAGAATCTTAAGCAGGCTTTACTCCCAGTGCAGAGCCAGATGCGGGGCTCAGTCTCACCACCCTGAGATCATGACCTGAGCCAGAATCAAGAGTAGGCCGCTTAATGGACTGAGCCACCCAGACGCCCCTCTTGCAAAATCTTTTATTTTTATTTTATTTTTTTAAATTAACATGTAATGTATGATTGGTTTCAGAGGTGCGGGTCTGTGATTCATTAGTCTTATATAATAAGATCCAGTGCTCATTATATCACATGCCCTCCTTAATGTCCATTACCTAGTTACTCCATCCCTCCACCCTGTTGCAAAATCTTTTAAATGAATAGTCTAATTTCCTAAATGTAAAAAATACATATTCACTAGTGAAGCGATAGTTTTTCGCTAGGTAAACCTGAACTATTGACCATTCTTTAAGAAAGTTAATTAGTTGACATTTCTTTTCATATGAATAGTGCTTGCTTTGTATAGAAAATAGAAATAAAGGGGTGCCTGGGTGGCACAACCTGTTATGCTTCCTACTCTTGGTTTTCACTTAGGTCCTGATCTCAGGATGGTGAGATCAAGCTCCACATTGGGCTCTGGGCTCAGCAGGAGTCTGCTTGAGATTCTTTCTTCCTTTCCCTCTGTCCTTCCCGCTCTCTTTCTCTCAAATAAATATTTTTTATTTGACAGAGAGAGACACAGCAAGAGAGGAAACACAAGCAAGGGGAGTGGGAGAGGGAGAAGCAGGCTTCCCTCTGAGCAGGGAGCCTGATGCACGGGACTCGATCCCAGGACACTGGGATCATGACCTGAGCCGAAGGCAGATGCTTCACGGACTGAGCCACCCTGGCGCCCCTAAGTAAATAAATCTTAAAAAAAAAAAAAACAAATGAAGACAAGTAGAAAAAAGAAAATAACACAGAGATAGCTAGCTACCTTAAAATTTAAAGTAGAAGATTTTAAGAGACTAATAAGTAACATTTGCTAAAGTGGCTTTACCTTGGTTTAATTAACCATTCTGCTGTTTCTTAGCATTGAAGGTTGCTTTTCATTTGCTGCTTTTATAAATTATACCATGATGAATATCTCTGTGCATAAATTTTTCCCCTGTATTTCATACTTTTCTTGACATAGGATTCCAGACATGGGATTATTTTGTCAAGAGTATAATAAACACTCCTATGCATCCCTCATCTAGATTCCCCAGTTGTTAACTTTTTTTTTTTTTTTAAAGATTTTTAATTTTTTTATTAGACAGGGAGAGAGTACAAGCAGGGGGAGCGGCAGGCAGAGGGAGAGGGAGAAGAAGGCTCCCTGCTCGGCAGGGAGCCCTATGTGGGGCTCGATCCCAGGACCCCGGGATCATGACCCAAGCCAAAGGCAGACACTTAACCGTCTGAGCCACCCAGGCGCCCCCCAGTTGTTAACTTTAATCCACACTTGCCTTCTTTTAGTTTCTTCATACATGCATGAAAGTGCATATCACATATACACATGTAGAGATAAAAATATAATATACATTTTTCCTAGAAACATTTGAAAGTAGAATTTCAACCTGCATTTCCTAAGAACAAGGACATTTTCTTAACCAACTGAGCCACCCAGGCGCCCTTTTTTTTTTTTTTAAGATTTTATTTATTTATTTGAACAAGGACATTTTCTTAAACATTACCACAGTATATTATGAAGAAATTTAATAATAATTTTATTTTGTTATCTAATATAGAGTCTAGAATTAATCAGAATTTCCTAAATGTCCCCAAAATATTTTTTATTACTTTTAAAAAAAAAATCATTACTATTTTTTTTAGAGAGGGAGAGAAGAGAGAGAGGTGGGAGGAAGGGTAGAGGGAGAGGGAAAGAGAATCTTAAGCAGGCTCCATTCTCAATGTGGATCCCATTGCAGGGCTCAGTCTCACAGCCCTGAGATCATGACCTGAGCTGAAATCAAGAGTCGGATGCTTAACCGACGGAGCCACCCAGGCACCCCTATTTTATTACTTTTTAAAATATAGGATCAAATTGAAGTGTATGCATCATATATTTTGGTTATTAAGTCTCATTAGGCTCTTAATCTTAGAATAACCCTGTCTGTCTTGTTTATTAGAAATCATGACATTGACTTTTTTGAAGAGTTTAGGCCAGTTGTCTTGTCTAATGTCCTATATTCTAGACTTTTATGATTTATCTGGGTTCGTCCTCATGGATTAGATAGATTCACCTTAAATTTTTGGCAAAAATACTTCATAGCTGATGTCATTTGCTTATTGCATCATATCAGAGGATACATAAGGTTTGCTTGTCCCCCTGTTGATGATTCTACATTTGATCATTGGTTAAGGTGGTAGCTGTCAGATTTCTTATAAAGTTGCCTTTCTCTTTTGTAGTTAATAATCACCTGTGAACCTAATTATCTTTTTTTTGCATTGGGCTGACACAAAGGTGGCTGAGCAGTGGTGGAAAAAAAATCACAAAACAGAGTATATTTGTGGCATTATAAATTCATGGTTATTAATCTTACTGGATGCCTAAACTGCAAGATAGTCCCACAGTGTTTCTCTAATCTGCTTGTGTTCTCCCTCTCCACAGTGATGATTTGAAATCTTTCTCTTCTCAAGCCTTTGTTCCTTTACCTTTCCTATCACTTTGAAAAGGTGATCTTTGTTCCTTTTACTTCCTGGAGGAAGGAATGGGGATGCTCTTCTTCCATCATAAATTAGCATAGTGAAGTTAAAAGTGCTGGCAGTAGAGTTGAGAGTGTATGGTTTTGGATCCTACTTTTACTACTCACCCATTTTACTTTGGGCTTAGTTATTAATCGTTCTATCTTGGTCTTAATTGCAGAAGAATTACCATTGTACCTCATAGAGTAGTTGTGAGGTTTAAATGAAGTAAATCATTGGAAAATGGTTAGCATAGTAACTGGTATATAGTGTATGTTAAAAAATATTAGCTCTTACCATTTCTTAAGAAATTTACTGTGTTAATTATTCTGTCTTTTTATCTTCAGCCTCTCCTATTCTGTTGACCTCTTCCTTAGGCACTTAAACTTACAGAGATGTCTTCTGTCTTAACTAACTAATGAACCAATTACTAAGAAAACTTTTCCTGCATCTCACGTTTGTCTTGAGCTCTTGTTCTGTATCCCCCTTTCAGTCATATGTCAGCTGCCTACATTTGCTATATCCCTTTCCTCCTTTTCCATTTACTCATCCCACTGTATTCTGTTTCTGCTCCCACCATTCCACTAAACTGCCCCTGATAAAGTCATTGTTACCTCTCTAAATTCATTTTTATAATGCTTAACCTTAGTGCTTCCATTTCATTCTTCATAAGACATCAAAGTGATCTTTTAATAATGCAGCTGTGAGCTCATCATTCTTTTGTTAAAACTAGTGAATTTCTATTATTCTTGACATAAAATCTCAAATCATTAATACAGTTCATCGGTCCTGCCTAACTGTCCATCCTTATCTTGTACAAATTTCCTCTTCAGTCTAAGCAGTTGAGCCAGGTAAGTCCTTTGATTTTCTTCAACAAGCTTTACTCATATCAGATCATTTGTATTTTGTCTCCCTTTTTGGACTGCTCTTTATTTTCCACCTGTTTCTTTTGGATAGTGTCTAGCTTCAGCTCAAAGGTCATATTTTAGGTAAAATCTTCCTTGACCTAGTTTAGAAGAAGTGCATTCTCTGTACTTTAACTTCATATCACTCATCACAATTGTAATTAAGTAATTAATTGGGTGGTTCTTCTCTGGAATGTAAGCTCCATGAAGGCAGGCACTGCAACCATCTTGTTTGTTACTGAATCTCTAGATTCTGCTAGTACAGTTGTTTTGCTAGAAGGTATTTGGTAAGTATTTGTTGAATGAAGAATGAATTATTTATTCATAGACATGTCACTTATCTCTTTATTATTTAATGATAATTCTAAAATCTATAGATTAAAAAACAATTTTTTTAACTCAAAATATATGGAGTTTCAGTGCATTCTATGGAGGTTTCCTGAAGACTTATACTGCCTCCTTCCAGATGGTCTGAAGATAGCCCAAAGTGGCAGCTGCAAACACGTGATGTCTTTGAGACTTAGTTTATCTTTTATTTATTTTTTAAGTAAGCTCTAGGCCCAACGGGGGGCTTGAACTCATGACCCCAAAATCGGGAGTTGCATGCTTTACCAACTGAGCCAGCCAGGCACCCCAGGATCTGTTTTATCTTTAAAATATATGAGCACTTTGCTTTCTGTTTCTTAATACTCTTTCTTTTTTTTTTTTTTTTTTTACGATTTTTAAGTAATCTTTACACCCAATGGGACTCAAACTCATAACCCTGAGATCAAGAGTCACATATTCCACCAGCTGAGCCAGCCAGGCACTCCTGTTTTTTAATATTCTTATATTTGTTAAAGAAACAATGCTAAAATGGGCCCAGGCAATAGAATAGACACTCTTCTGATTAAACATGTCCAATTCAGACATTTCTCATTTGACATTGTTTTGAGTCCATTTGGTAGCCTGTGCACGCTACTGCAAGAACTATTATTCTCTGGTTCCAGAACTGAACACAGCTCTTCAAGTATTATCAGCAAAAGATATATTGAATGAATAATGACCAAAATGTAGTGAGGCAAAAAGCTGGAGATGCTTGCATTTATCAGTTTTAGTTTTGAAAAGGGTATAGGTACAGTAAAAGTAAATGTTTTAAATTGACCTATTTGTAGAAATAAGGTAAAATTAAGTCTATATCTTAAGACTATGAAGACATAAGACTGTATAGACTTAATTGAGACTGTAGATGATATAATGTTTCACCTTTAGTTTTAAAGATTTTATTTTTAGAGAGAGAGCGTGAGCACGTGTGAGCAGGATGAGGGACAGAAGGAGAGCTAGAGAATCTCAAGCAGACTTTCACTGAGTGCGGATCCCCATGCGGGGCTTGATTTCATGACCCTGAGATCATGACCTGAGGCAAAATCAAGAGTCAGACGCTTAACCGACTGAGCCACCTAGGCGCCCCTCACCTTTACTTTTAATAATGCTTTCCTAATCAACAAATACTAAAAACACAATTACAGTGCATAAAGTGGTTGCCTCCCGTGGTGAGTTATGCAGATGTGTATTGTTGTTTCACTAAAAGTATAAATAGGCACAGATGGGTTATCATGAATCCCAACAGCTATACATGTGTGTGGCCACGGTTGTAGTATACCAGACAGAATTCTGAAGAAAATTCCAGTTTAAGTAAAACAGACTTTACTTTTTAATATATATTTGAGAATGGTTAAGCAAATATTTTACTTATTACTCTAGTTAATTGATTGAAGAACTGAAATCGAGAATTTCTGGAGGTTTTCTTTTGGTATAGTTTGTGATTACTTCATGTATTATACAATGTTTAGTACTTTATGTTTTAATTATTTATGTGTGTAACAGGCAACTCAAAGTTGTGTTGACGAATGTCCTATGGACGGATTTAGGACGAAAATTCAGAAAGACCCTACCTAGAAACGATGCTAATTTATGTGATGCCAACAAGGTGCAATCAGACTCATTGCCTTCGACATCTGTTGACAGCCTAGAGACATGTCAAAAATTAGAACCTCTTCACCAAAGCCTTAATTTATCTAAAAGGTATGTTGTTCAGTATTGATTTTGTTCAACCTACCACAATGAAATAGTAGAAGTCCAATAATCTTAAAATTGTTAAGATTGTTGGAAATGATTTTTAAGAAAATCTGCATATACAGGTATGCCCCACTCTAATCTTAAAGCTGACAATCTCAATTTACAAAGTTAATGATAGTTTTGCACTTCATTAAGTTGACATAAAATTATTTTTAAAGCCAAGTATCTTAGTACATTTAACTTACTTTATAATGTGATTCACATATACATATTTTTAGAGATTCATTTATGATATAAAATGAAGATACATATATAGATAGATAGGTAAGGACCCAGTTTAAATAACATATGAAAGGTATGCTAGAATGGAGAAAATAAAGAAAAGTATATATACTTATCTATTTATGTCTTGACAGAGTTTACAGAATTAGTAGTTCATTTTTATTTTCTGCATCTTTAGCATACCTATTAAATATTATTTAAGTCCTTGCCACTTTTGACTTTGTGAGCTTTCTTGTATTTTACATGCATTTTTAAAAAAAGGAGCTGATATTGAAATATTACCCCAGATTTTTAATAATAAATATACAGTTTAATTTAGAAAATAAGACCAGTTTTATTTTATATTTTTTAAAGGAATTGTGTATGGAGTTTGGAATTAGCTCTGGGAATTTGTGATCTGTAACATAATATTTTTAATGTGTCATTTACAGTTTTAACCCTTAAATGAATATGTTTTGAGGAAAGTGCTTTCAATTAGAATAACTTGTCATTAGCTAGGTAGTGCTTTGGTTATATGGTGTGTAATCTAAATGGTAGTATATAAGTGCTTTAAGCCAAGTCCAGATAAAAACTGCTAACTTTCCACACAGTTATTTAAAAAATAGAAGTAGATAGCTGTATATTAATTTTAAAGGAGGACACTTCTTTAAAAAAAGGCCAAAACAAAAAGCTAAGAAAATGAATTTCCTTATTAGATCATACCTGATATAAATTTAACTGTCTAAGGCACCCTAAATCTTAAGAGTCAGTCAGGTAGGGGCTGGATTATATGTTCATGAAACTGAAATGTAGTATGAAGTTAAAAGTCCCAATAAGATTCTAATTTGGTTTTTACTGTGTGTGTGTGTGTTTGTGTGTGTGTGTGTGTGTATGTGTTTGTGTGTGTGTTTGTGTGTTTTCCTTTCACTTCCTGGGCTGAACTACCAGCTAGTCCAGACCTTTTCTCCCAGCTCCAGGGGTCCTAAATTGAACTTGTTCCAAAGTGAATGCATTGTCTTTGTTCTTAGACTTACTCCTATTTCTGTATCCCCTCTCTGTCTGAGTATATGACTCCTCTTTCTCTCATATCCTTTATATTCAGTCATTTTTCATGTGTAGTTATTTTTGCCTCCTAAATCTGTCTTGAAATGATCTCTTCTCCATTTTTATTGCCACTGCCCCAGTCAAGCCATGATAACTTTGCACCTTTATTACTATGATAGTATTGGGCTTCCTGTGTTTGGTGTTTTTTTTTTTTTTTCTTGAATATTTCTCTATATTGTTGCTAAGTTATTCATTCTGAAAGGCAGATGTTACTTTTTGCTCTCTAGTTTAACATCTATCTTTCTGTGGCTCCATATAACCTCCAGGATAAAGCTCAAACTCCTTAGCTTAGCATACAAGGCCCTTAATGATCTCACCTTTGTCTATCTCTAGCTTTGTGTCTGTCTCTTCCACATTCATAACTGAGCTTTAGCCTCTAGGGAACTAGTGGTAGCTCAGTGAATGTCCTGTTTTATACCTTTGAGCTCATGCTGTTTGTTCTCTTATTTTGGAAACAATTCTCCTTTTCCCTTTTACCGACATCTTTTAGTCTTCAACATTGAATTCATATGCCATCTTTTTGGGATAGTTTCCTTGATTCCACATCCTAATTTGTGTTTAATCCTGTTTTTTCTCTTGTTAAGCAGCCTGGTCATATATCATAGCACTTATCACACTATTTAGTTTCTCTGCCTCCCTGATAGTAAGCTTCACAAGGGCAGCAACTACATTTTATTATTTTTACTCTGATACTAATACCTGGGCACATTGCTGGGTGCATAACTGAATACCCAATCAATTTTTGCTGAATTCAAGGAAGAGGTTGCTTCTCAGCAGAATTACATCTCCTGTCTCTTTGACTGAAATGTATTTTCATCCTTTAGAACCAGTTATTTGTTCTGTAATTTTGGTGACAACCAGAAAAAGAAATATTACAAGCTTCAAATAAGAACATTGGAGAACAGTTTAAAGGTATAGGTTTGGGTAATGTTTTCTGTATAGGACTTGCTATGTGGAATAGGAGACTTATTCTTTCTTCAGTCTTTGCTTAACGTTAACATGATGCTTTTTGTCTTATTTTCATTTTTACTTAGGTAGGACCTCATTTCAGAGAGATGAAAGGGAGGAAAATTTATTTTTGGCTTTTAATTTCATCTTAAATTAAACTATTAAGTAGACCAAAATTACTCATTCAGTCACCAAAATGACATTTTTTTTTTTTTTAGAAATTTTATTTGCATTTTAGGATCTAAACCATTTTATTTTATTTTATTTTTTATAAAGATTTTATTTATTTATTTGACAGAGAGAGAGATAGTGAGAGCAGGAACACAAGAAGGGGGAGTGGGAGAGCGAGAAGCAGGCTTCCTGCCGAGCAGGGAGCCCGATGTGGGACTCGATCCCAGGACCCTGGGATCATGACCTGAGCCGAAGGCAGACGCTTAACGACTGAGCCACCCAGGCGCCTGGATCTAAACCATTTTAGATGGTCCTTTTATGTCAGGACAATTTAGCCTTTTAATTTCTTGGTAACATTGAGAAGAAAAACAGAAAACATAATCCAAATCCATCTTCTTAAATAATGAAGAAAAGGGTCAAGAGTTTTAGAAATATCAAAGTACCAGTATGTGGAATGTACAAATTTCTGTTTAAATAAGTAAACAGTATTTTAGTGTATATTTTATATCCATATGTGATTCACATCTATTTTCCTGAGAGATAACTTTCAGACATTTATAAACCTTGGTCATTAGGCAAGAAAGAACCTACTGGGACACATATACAAGGCTTTTGAGAAGATAAACTGTCTTTCTCCTCTTTTCATCAGTTGGCACCAGGAAATTATTAGAGAAATATGGAGACAGTGTACCCATCTTTCATTAAGAAGAATTAGGTCCCAGTTCTTGGAATATCCCTAATTATATTTATTCATTTTTCTCTTAAATTTACACGTTTGAAGTTTTAAAAAATTACATAATTTAGTTATTGTGATGGTAAGACTTTTTGGATACTATAGTATTTCTGGCACCTTAAGATTTCTTTAAGCCAGTGTAGTGTAATTTTAGTTGAGTGACAATTTATTCACTTAAAATTTAGCTTAGTAAAAGAAAAGAGCAAATTTAGAAAATCTATGAATCACTTTTAAGAATTATTGAGCAATTAAAATTGTTTTCTCTACATAGCTTAAACTGATTTAGAAAGTACGTTTTGAATTATATCATTGAGATAAGAATGGATTTATGAGAACCCTGTAAAATGTCACATAATACAGTTTTAGAAAGGCATTCATCTAAATGAAAACAAAATGAAAACTAAATTAGTACTGTAATTTTTTGCTTGCTGTAGCTTTATTACCAGATACAATTATGTTGTCTTTCAACAAGCGCTGCATCTCTTTAACAATTTGCTTTTAACATGAAGTTTATATTAATAGCTCCTACCAATTTTTCTCATTTATTAAATTATTTGAATCTTACATTTACCTTGCTACTTATGCTGGTAAGGACTCCACAATTTATAATTGAAAAAATTAAGAATCAGAGAAAATAACCATGCAGAGAAATAATCAATAAATGGCATTAATTCTCAGGCCAGTATACTTTCTGCTTCATCTCACTGCATTGCAAAATTTGTTTCTGCTTTGGTTTAGCATATTATATTTTGAAATGTGATTTCATAATATTAGTAAATAAACTTAAATAAATGCCATTTTATTTTACTTACTGTTATTACTTATATACTCAGGAAAAAAAATTGGATAGTCTGTGAAATGACAGTTTTTTGGTCCTTTCTTCCATATTGAGTTAGTGTGAAAGATGAAATATACACCTTTAGGGGCGCCTGGGTGGCTCAGTTGGTTAAGCGACTGCCTTCGGCTCAGGTCATGATCCTGGAGTCCTGGGATCGAGTCCTGCATCGGGCTCCCTGCTCGGCAGGAGTCTGCTTCTCCCTCTGACCCTCCTCCCTCTCATGCTCTGTGTCTCTCATTCTCTCTGTCTCAAATAAATAAATAAAATCTTTAAAAAAAAAAAAAAAAGAAATATACACCTTTATATATTTCTTGTGAAAATTCAGAATCTTTTGAAATTCTGACTAGCCATGAAATTTCCATGGCAATGCTAACTTAAATAGTTGTATACCAAAAGATGGCTTAGGTATTATGAACTTAGTCATCAGTATAAAGATTTGTATTCTCTAAGGCTCTCACACAGAACTCTGTTTCTTCAAGGTACCCAAATTACATGAGTTGCAAATAGTTGATGAAAGATGTTTGGGATATGGCCGTGGTGTACTATAGGCATTGCTAACTATTTAGTTATGTACTTTTTTTTTTTTAAAGATTTTATTTATTTATTTGACAGAGAGAGACACAGCGAGAGAGGGAACACAAGCAGGGGGAGTGGGAGAGGGAGAAGCAGGCTTCCCACTGAGCAGGGAGCCCGATGAGGGGCTCGATCCCAGGACCCTGGGATCATGACCTGAGCCGAAGGCAGAGGCCTAACGACTGAGCCACCCAGGCGCCTCGAGTTATGTACTTTTCTAATAAGATGTTTTCATCAAGATTGCAGAGTATGATAAATTAGGACAATTAAGGACCATTTGAAAGGATAATTTATAACTTTGAGGAAGACTTCAATAATAGGAAAATAAAAGCGAGTTTCCTTTTACTATGTATTTACTATGTGCCAGGACTTGTACTAACTGCTTTACATCTAATATCTCATTTCATTTTAACTTTGTAAGGTAGATTTTCTCCTAATTTTAGAGATGAGAAGATCAATGCTAAGAGGAAAAATTATGGTAAATAACTTGACTAAGTTATATTATTAGGTGCTGAAATCAGAACCTGATCCTATTTTTGTCTGACTCTAGAGTCATTGTTCTTGATTCCTGTACCACAGGGCTTTTCACTCTTCTGAAATTTAGCTTTTTTCATAAGTAAAGCAGGAATTGGACTTTATGACATATTTTCTATGATATCTAAATTATTGACCTTTAAATATTCTACTTATTCTTTAATTTTTTTCTTGTGGCATTTTGTTCACATTCTAAGAATGCTATCTCATTGAAAGGTATACTGCTGCTGAGATAGTGCTTTGACCTTCTGATAGCTTAAAAGGCCCTCCAGGGTTCTTGTGCTTTAGAGATGCAGTTCTACTGCAGTTTGGTATATAATCTTTTCACATGGCTTTTGGGTCAATTTTGATATTTTTCTCTTTTAGGACAGATTTTCAGCTGTTTGTTTAACTTAAAAGGTTTTATTTATCCTCCAAGATTCTTTTTTCATATCTTCTTTGCTTTTTGCTTTCTTTAAATCTAGTGGCAAAATAAACTATACAAGAATATGGTGATCATTTATTACTGAGAAGAGAACTCTGATCTTTAAAATTTACCATTTGCTTGCTGATATTTGTAGTTTTTGTTGTTGTTGATTATTGTCTTCAACACTTTGTACAGAAGTAATCTTTTATGGAATCCATCTCTTCTGTTTGTAGAGACAGCTTTTTTTAGGGACTCAACATTTTAAAACATACTTAAACATATTATAGTCAGGCATTTAAACAGATACTAAATGAGAGCTGACATTTCTTTGATGTGTTTCCTTATGTGTCCTAAATTTTCTCTTTACTGAAATGCTACAGTTTTTAGATTATTTTTATTATAAACCACATTTTAGAATTCAGTAATGATAGGGGACCATAAAAAGAGTATATTATCAATTCTTAAAATGAGTTATCAATTTTTCAGATTCTCTCATATCTTAAAAG
>NC_138369.1:149349529-149425634 GCF_054177405.1 Leptonychotes weddellii
GACACAGCGAGAGAGGGAACACAAGCAGGGGGAGTGGGAGAGGGAGAAGCAGGCTTCCCGCCGAGCAGGGAGCCCAATGCGGGGCTCGATCCCAGGACCCTGGGATCATGACCTGAGCCAAAGGCAGATGCTTAACTACTGATCCACCCAGGTACCCCTAGTTGTAGTTTTTTTTAGTGATTTATTTCATAGCAATTTCTAGTGTGAGGTCAGATAAAAGAAATCTTGAGACTCCTTTCTGGTCCTATATTGCCTCCATTCCCACTTCAAATCAAGGATTTTAAAGAGGTTTCTCTCAGGCATCAAATACACAAAGCAGACTGTAATAACTAGGATCCTTAGAGATTTAAATCTTAAGAGAAAGTAGAAAAATATCTCTGCCCTCCCTCACAATCAGTGGTTGTACTAGATGACAGACTTCCTTCCCCTTCTTTCTTCACTCAAACTCTGAGTTTAGAGAGTTGTATTTATGACTAGCCTTTGCTTTTACATCATATATACTACTTAATCATTGCAATAGTTTTTTTGTGGAGGTTGTGCTGGAAAAGCATATTTTCAAAGATTTCCTGCAGTATCTATAGAAAAGCTCAGTTATCTGGATCCTTTGACAACTTAGTATTAAGGATATGTGTAATGGAATAAAATTAAGAAACCAAAAGATAATAGGCCCAGGTTCTTCTGCTAGAAGAGTTGTACCTTCAGCCATTTAACTTTTCTGAGCTTTGAGTTCTTCGTGTTTAAAATAAAGAGCAGACTGAAATTATTTTAAAGTTTTCCTAAGATCTGAAATCCCATTCTGTCTGGAACATAGTGTGAAAAGAACATAATGCCTCTATGCAGTAAAAATAAGGGAAAACCTCTAGGTACTACAGCAAATGTAACAAAGTACAGGGACGCTCAGGTTTCATTTAAATGGAAGTACTCAGGCTCTTTCTAAGTGTTTTCTGTTGTCTCTCACAAATGGTCAGTAAAGTGCTGCAAATGACATTGATAACAGTCAAGGAGAATATGTGATGAAGAGGAGATAGGAAAACTTAAAAAATACAGTAACAAGAACTAAGAACATTATAATTTGGTTTGGGTTGGTCAGTTCAGGGCCAAATAATTGCCGTAGGGCATCATTGCTGTGTGGCAAAGTATGTCAGTTGTTCATAATAACAATTGGCTAACCAAGAAAAGATTATATTTATCCTCTTCTGTTTAAGAAGATATCAGGCTTTTATATAGTACATTTGATGTGAACCCCACTAATTTTAAAAAATTTGGAGCTTTAAAAATACACTTTAATTTTCTACACATTTGATTTATTGGCTCTTTCCTTGGTGCTGTTATATAAAGCATATATATTACCACCGGTATGTGTGCTGTTTCACTTATGGAATCTATCATTACCACAGGTGCATTCTGAATGATTTCTTTCCTGTTGGATTTAGCATTTCTCATTTGCCAGTTACAAGTATGTAATTATTTATCAAGAACTTTCTGTTGAATGAGAAGAATAAAGATTTCTTGAATTTGTTTGTAGTAATCTGTGTTTTTAATAAATACTGGAAAAGAAAAAGAATTTTTGAGAAAAATTGGTTAAAATTTTAAGCACCCCAGTAGCATCCATTAGTACAGTTAAACCATTATTGTGGCAGGCTAATCTGTGCCAATTTGTAAGACACAAGTACTTCTAGAAACATAAAAAGAATGTGTTCCTACAGTGTATTTATGGGCTGATTTCTAGACTGATATAGTTCTAATAGTTTACTTGTGCAAAGATGAAAATGTTTGAAAAGTCAACTTCCTAGAATACACTTTTTACTGCAAACTTCAGTACAGTACAGTGTTTGTTATTTTGTGTGACAGGATACCCAGAGTTATATTGACGAATGTCCTGGGAACGGAGTTAGGAAGAAAATACATAAAGACCTCATCTGTAACTGAGGCCAGTTTGGGTGATACAGACAACTTGCAATCAGAGCAGCTTTCTTCATCATCTGATGGCAGCCTAAAATCTTGTCAAAATCTAAATCCTCACAAGAGCTCCTTTTTAACTGAAAGGTATGTTTAGTGATAACTTTACTCAAAATAAATATTATACTTATTCTAATGAGCCTCTATTCTTACCCCATAGATGCGTTATTGCAAAAAGTGAGGGCAAATGTGCTCTGATGGCTAGTATGACTTTTGTCCCCTGGTGGCTTGAGATGGCTGTTGGAACCAGCAGTCTGTGGATAATAATCAGTTTCAAAAAGTACACTGTACTTGTGTTTTGGGAAAATAGATGTAGACTTTTAAGGAAAATTGAGTTACCTATTTCAGTATTTCAGTTTATTTGATATAATTGAAATCTATTCCTCTGAAATTTTTAAGTTCCTCTTCCTCCTCTGTCCTGTTTATCTGTCTGGCCATCTGTCAGTCTATCCATCCATTCATCTATCTCTCCATCTTGTTGTATTCACTGTTTTTATGTCTAGATTCTAGAATTGTATTTGGCACCTAGTACTCAGGAGCTATTTTCTGATTGAATGGCTGAATGTGTTCCTCACAAAAATGGTTTGAGATAGTGAATTCTATTAACAACTATAGCTTACTGAGCCAGTAAGAGAAATGGAAATCTGAAGTTGCTTTTGTTTTAAGCTGTAGGAGATGTTCAGGTACGGACTGTAAATAAAAAAGAACTTGTGGGTAAAGCTAAGTTAGTCAGTTAGTAAGTACTACTAAATCTTTTAACTTTCATTTACCATGAACTTTTCTTTTTAATTTTCTGCCTTCAGCCAGTACAATAAATAGTTTTGATCTGAGTGAAACATTATTGATCCGTTCTTATTTATTTTTTTTAATTTGCTCTCAATCATCCACAAGTAGCTTCTGTTTTGTATTTCTCTTGTAAGCCTAATTATGTTAAAGAGTATTATAGCTGCCTTTTTAAAGATCTGTAACAAATTTCTTATATTTCTAACACACTTTAGTTTTATAAACTGTTTATGTGATATGAACTTAAATATTTTACAAAATTTTTCTCCCTTTGGAGAATATTTTATGTTTCACATCACCTCTACCTAGTGAATCCTCGTTGACAGTTTTGACTTTATACTTTATTAGGTCTTTTTCTTAATTTGCTAGAGTTTCAGTGGCATTATTCAGTTACTCATGTATTTAATGTGTAAATTAATGTGTAATTAGAAATGTTAGACATGCTTAATCAGTTTGTACTATAGGTATTTATTTCTGCCTCTTCTACTAGACCATGAGCTCCTTAAGGAGAGACAGCATGTCCTAATTGCATTTATAACCAGTGCTTAGCTCAATATATATTTTAATTCTGTGCACTTGGGTAAATGTTCGTGTCATTTAATCTTGAGTTTTGGTTTTCTGAGTTGTAGGAAGAGAAATGACCTTTTTACATCACAAAATTGTTTATTCTCTTTTAATTAAATATCACATGTGAGAATTCTTTGTGCACATAAAGTATCATACAAATAAAAATGTTAATTGATGATACTTTCTTACAGAAAAAGCCACTTATGTACTGTCACTATGGAATTCAAAAGACATCAGTGCACATTCATACTGTTAGGAAAAATAGCATTATCATGAGGATTCTTGGAACTATCAAATTGTAATCTGTACTGTACAGGCTTTATACCAATTTGGGGCCAAGATTTTTTTTTTTTGGGGGGGGGGCCAAGATTTAATAATAAGAGGTCTAAAATTTCTGGGTGTTCTTAAAATCTGTTCAGTGAGAATGCTAGCTTTCCTCAAGTCCTTTCTAAATGGTTATGAAATTTCCAGGTGGTATTTGATGTGGGCTCTGAAAATTCATTCTCTTGGTGGTAATTTTTTTGACTGTTGTATTTAGAATAGGCATAGACTTTGGAGTCAGACATCTGGATTCAGATCTTAGCAGTATTGCAAATGTGCTGATTTACCTTGGGCAAGTTACTTATTTTATCTTTAAAACAGAGGTAGTAACACACATCTTATAAGATTATTGTGCATATTTAAGGAGATAACTATGTGAAGTTCTTAATATAATGTCAGAAACTTAGTAAGTGATTAATAAATGTTAGTCATTATTTTTGTGTTTCTCTTATTGATGCTGCCATCAAAAGTACTATTACTGGTGCTGTAGTTGATGCTCCTGAAGTCTCTGGTGAGGATGCCAGTATCTGATCCTGAGATCACTGCTACCCGTTACTATTACCAGTATTGCCAAGGCAATTGTCACAGCCATACTAGTATTAGTGTGATTCTCTCTTCCCTTAAAATGAATTCGTTTTGAGGAGAATCCAGAGTGCCTCATGGAAATAAATTGCAGGTATGGCCATACCATGACTTCAGTAGATGTGCCTGATTAAAACTGAATATAGCATGAACACAGGGTAGGCTCAAGGATGGGATTCTTGCTGTAACCAGCCTCCTCCCAGCCTGCCTATCTTAAAATCAGGAAGAGTAAATAGAAATTATTTAGATCTTGTGAGAAGACGTGATATTCTGACATTATTGTTATTGTCGTTATTGCGAAGAATGTGGTAAATATGCCAACTCTTTGTTACAAAGTTATAATGTCAATTAACAACTGAAAATTGGTGGGTAGGAGAATGGGGGTTATGACTGAAAATGAGGAAGTTTTCTCTGAAAATCTAGCACTTATGCCCTTGATAAAACCTATGGAAAAATGTTTTATAAAGGCTAAAAGTCTTATTTTAGCCTTAGCCTATCTTTAGTGTTCAGAACTGTTATTATTACTATAATGACAACTCGAATAGAATTTATGCAGGAAAAAAATACTGTATTTTATACCAAAAATACAGGAATCGTAAGAAAACACCAAGGGTGAAAAGGAGTTTGAATTAAAATGGTCTCTTTGAAGTAGCATATTTGTTTTTTCTAGATGGCAACTTATTATTTGAAAATACAGAAATTTATTAAGCTTTCTATTACTCCTTTAAAAACTTAACTAATATTTATTAAGTCTTTATTATGATATTACACTGTGATAAATGCTATACCTATACTAACTTATTTAGTATGGGGTTGAATTTTATCTCAGTCTATTTGTTTCACTTCTTTCTCTATGCCTCAGTTTACCTCATCTGTAAAATAACATAATAATGCCTAGGTATGCTGGAGAGTAAATGAGAAAATTTGCTTTTCTCTTGTAACTTGATAGTTTGCCAATCAATACATAGAGATATATCTTTTTTTACAAATATGTGCTTGCTTATGAGTGGACATTTAGGATATTTTTCATTTTTCTTTGTATAGCATTGCTACAGTAAGTTTGTGTATTTTTATAAATTCTGTACCATTCTTTTATATTCTAACCAGAATTAAGTGTTTTCATTGAAAAAATTTTTGATAACCTGTTGGCAAAAATAAATACAACTTTACATGAAATTGCTTTCATTTCAGTCATTTTTTATTTTTAGTGAAGATGGATTTTGTATTTTCTCTTAGTCTTCGTATGTATTGGTGTGTTCCATCTGTTATTGACTGTAAGAACTCTTATTAAAGGTATTAACTCTTTGCTATATGTGTTGCAAAAAATTTTTTCAAGTTCCTGTTTGTCAACTTCACTTTGTTTATAGTATCTTCTGTAGTATGTAAACTTAAAATTTTATTTTGTAAAATATGTTAGTTTATCCTTGGAAAGACTTCTTCGGTCCCAGGTATAGAAATAGGTTAGTTAAGTGGTGTTTTAATTTGTGATTTATATGAGATATCAGATTCAGAACAACTCTCTAGAGATTACTTTCCTAAATGAAGTTCTGATTTGTTTTTTGCCTATCTGTAGTCTGGTATAAATGTCTTTGGGTGGTTGGGTTGCTTTCACCTTTTGGCTGTTGTGTATAATACTGTTACAAACATTGGTGTGCAAGTGTCTTTATCTCTACTTTCAGTTCTTTTGCATATCTACCCAAAAGTGGAATTTCTGGATTATACGTTAATTCTATTAGTAATTTTTTGAGGAACCACTGTACTGTTCTCTATAGCAGCCATACCATTTTGCATTGCCATTAGCAGTGCATAAGGGTCCCAGTTTCTCCACATCCTTGTTAAAACTTGTTATTTTCCTTTTTTTTTTTTCCATAATAGCCATCCTAATGGGTGTGATGTGATATCTCACTGTGGTTTTGATACGGATTTCCCTAATGATTAGTGATGCTGAACATCTTTTCATGTGCTTGTTGGCCATTCATGTATCTTCTTTGGAGAAATGTCTATTCGAGTCCTTTGCCCTTTGATGAATCATGCTGTGTTTTACTTTTGAGTTTTAGGAGTTCTCTGTATATTCTGAATATTAATATCTTATCAGAAATATGATTTTCAAATATTTTCTCTGATCTTATCTGACCATATGGTATGAAGTTAGAAATAATGGAAGGAAAACTGGAAAACTCAAAAATTGGTGGAAATTAACACACTTAAAGCAACCAGTGGGTCTAAGAAGAAATCACAAGGAAATTAAAAAATGCTTAGGAATGAATGAAAATGAAAACATGGGATGCAGCAAAAGCAATGCTAAAGGAGAAATATATAGCTGTAGATGCTTACATTAAAAAAGAAGAAATATCTAAAATCATCAACCTAACTTTATAACTTAAGGAACTGGAAAAAGAAGGATAGTTTTGCCAGGTACAGGATTTCTGGTTGACAGTTTTGTCCTTCAGTACTTTGAATATACCAACCCCATGCTTTCTGGCCACTATGGTTACTGATGAGAAATCTCATGGAGTATCGTTGGTATGTGAAGAGTTCCTTCTTCCTTGGTACCTTCAAGATTGTCTTTGCCTTTGTTTTCTGACATTAACGTTTCTTGGTACAGGTCTCGTTGAGTTTATTCTGCTTGTAGTTCCTTGGGCTTCTTGGATGTTTATATTCATGTCTTTCATCAAATTTGGAAATTTTTTGGTGATTATTTATTTCAGTAATTTCTCTGCTCCTTTAATTTTTCTCCTTCTGAGATACCAATGTTGCATATATTGGTCCACTTGTTGGTGTCCCACAGGTCCCTTAGGCTCTGTTGACTTTCTCAAATTTTTTTGTCTCTCAGATTTGATAATTTCTATGATCATATCTTCAAGTTATCTTTCTTTATTTCTTTTCCCTTTCCCTTCTCTAAATCCAGTACTGATGATGGACTGTTTCTTTTGCCTGTTCAAATCTGTTTTTGAGTCCCTGTAATGAATTTTTAATTTAATTTAATTTTTTTTTTTAAGTTTAAGTAATCTCTATACCCAACATGGGGCTTGAACTCACGACCCCAAAATCAAGAGTTGCATGCTCTCCCAACTGACCCAGCCAGGTGACCCATGTGAATATTTCATTTTAGTTACTATACTTTCTAGCTCCATAATTTCCTTTTGATTTATTAATACATTTCATCTCTTGATATTTTCACTTACCCATAGATCATTTTCTTGACTTTGTCCAAGACTTTTTTTTTTTTTACCTTTTTGAGAATCTTTAAGATAGTTGTTATAATGTCTTTGTCTATTGAGTCTGCTTTCTGGATTTTTTCCCAGGGGCATGTTCTTTTGGTTTACTTTTTTTCTCTTTGAATCATCCATGATTGCCTGTTTGTTTGTATGCCTTGTGATTTTTTTGTTGTTGTTATTGTTGTTGAAAACACAGCACTTGAATCTTATAGTAAGTTTGGAAATCAGATTCTTCCCCTTCCCAAGGGTTTGCTGTTTTTTTTTCTTTCTTTCCTTTTTTTTTTAATTGTTGCCTTTTAATTGTTGTTTTTAATTGTCTCTGTTCCGCACATCAGCTTGATATGTAAACATAAGGTCTTCCCAGGTCTTTCCTGAGCTTATGCCTTTCCCTAGTAATTTTTGTGACTTTTTGAATTCCCTTGTATATGTGATTATTTTCTAATACTGCAATCCTTAAATATTTGGTTCCCGGGGCGCCTGGGTGGCTCAGTTGGTTCAGCGACTGCCTTCGGCTCAGGTCATGATCCTGGAGTCCTGGGATCGAGTCCCGCATCGGGCTCCCTGCTCGGCAGGGAGCCTGCTTCTGCCTCTGACCCTCCCCCCTCTCATGTGCTCTCTCTCTCTCATTCTCTCTGTCTCAAATAAATAAATAAAATCTTTAAAAAAAAAAAATTTTGGTTCCCAAAAGGAGAAAATGGGAAAAATGAAGGGGGGGAGAATAAAACATAATAGATGCTAACCCTGTAAGTCTCCGGGAAGTCGTTTTAGCTGAATGGGAAAAATGTTGCGACATTGGTGGTGGTTATTGCAACAATGGCTGTCTTTCTCTATGTCTGCTCATCCATGAGCAGAAACAGCCATCGGTGATCAGAATACAGATTCCCAATATTTGTGGAGAATAAGGTCCTTCTTGCTTACCTTGGTAATTGTAAGCTGTGCAAACTGTTTTAGGAACTTGGGCTTTGCTGCTTGCTTTGTTCCTAGAGGTAGGTGACTGGGTCACTGCTACTACCTTTGGAGCTCAAATTGACTGAAATTAACTGCAATTTACTGTTGAACTTTTTGACTAGTAGTTGTGACCTTTAGTAGACTCCAGAATTCCAAAATAGTTATATCAGACAGATTCTACCAGTGTGCTGTTGTCTAGGTGGCAAAATGGTAGGTACTTCCTACTCCACAATCTTCCTGTGGTCATTTGTATATGTTTTATAGTTTACTGTACAGGGATCCTTGATTTATTCTTGGTATCTGATTTTTTTAATGCTAATAAATGGTGTAAAAATTTCCATATTGTTAAATAGGTCTGAAAATGCAGTAATTACTATATAATGTGTTCTGAGAGAATGATATAGGTTAGTAATTTTATATAGTTTTTTACTTCACAATTTTTGCCTACTTTACTACCATAATGAGTTGTTTTATTAAAAATTATTATAAAAAAAGAAGAAAAAATTTATTATGAATGAGAGTATTGTATGTAAAGATTTCATTCATTCTTTGGCTATTTTAATTAGTACTAAATTGTTTTCCCAATTGTTTCTATCAATTTTTTTTTTTAAGATTTTATTTATTTATTCATGACAGACAGAGAGAGAGAGAGAGAGGCAGAGGGAGAAGCAGGCTCCCAAGGAGCAGGGAGCCTGATGTGGGACTCGATCCCAGGACTCTGGGATCATGACCTGAGCTGAAGGCAGACGCTTAACCATCTGAGCCACCCAGGTGCCCCTATCAATTTATTTTTAAAAATTAATTTTTTTGATATATTATTGATAGAACACTGTATTAGCTTTAGGTGTACAACATAACGATTTGATATATGTCTATATTGTGAAATTATTAACACAGTAAATCTAGTTAACATCCATCAGCATGCATAGTTACTTTTTTTCTTGTAATGAGAACTTCTAAGGTCTACTGTCTTAGCAACATTTAAATGTACAATACGCTATTAACTATAGTCACCATGCTGCATGTACATTATACCCTAGCACTTAACTTGTCTTAAAACTAGAAACTTGTACCTTTTTACCACCTTACCCATTTGCACCCACTTCTCTCTAGCCTCCCCACCCCCTGCAACTGCCAATCTGTTGACTGTATTTAAGTGTTGTTTTTTTGAACTAAAACAGTGGACAATTTTATTTTCACATTTCACAATACAAATGAAAACTACTTTTTTTGTTGTTGTTGTTCATACGAACTCCCCTGCAAAAACTATTCTGTCTTTGATAGGAAGGGGGAGCAAGTCTTCCTTGTCATGCTATTAGAAAACACCCAAAGTCACAGCACCATGATCTCCTGGTGAAGTAGAAAAAGTAGTATAAAATGGATGTAAAGAGGTTCCCATCTCTCCTTATCTGTCTGGTTGAGTCATTCCTGACCAAGTGGGCACCATCGTGGGATGGGTAGGAAGTCTTATCACTGGGGGCCCAGGCATGATTGGCATGTGGCTTCCCAGAAGTGGCCTCATTACAGGAGCAGGTCCATTGGCATCATCCAAGGAGGAGGAGGGTCCATAATTGGCTTTATGGGAGGGACCGCCTATTGGGTGTTGGCATCATACCAGGGTGAGGAGGACCCGGGAGACTGGGGAGAAGTGGGATCATTGCTCCTGCAGGAGGAGGAGCAAAGAATTGCCTAAGAGGTTTCGTGAAATAGCAGTTGAAATGTTGAAAATGTAGCAGTTGTTTTATTGAAATATAGCAGTTGTTTTGTTGATCAGGCTCTGAGCCTGCTCTTCCATCCATTTCTGATAGTAGTCTTTCACATTCTCTTTGTGTTTCCTACCACTGTACTGTGTTTTTCTGACAGATGGAGAGTCATGGATGGGCTATGTGTTGTGCCGGTTACAATAAGACTTAGGCATGTTGCTCTGCAGGCTGTTGGCCACTCCCTGGTGTTTTTTGTTTGTTTTGTTTTTGGTTTTTAAATCTCACATGTAAGTCAGGTCATACAGTATTTGTCTTTTTCTTTCTGACTTATTTCACTTAGCATAATGCCTTCAAGGTCCATCCATGTTCTTACAAATGGCAGGATTTGTCTCTTTTTTTGTGGTTGAATAATATTTCTGTGTGTATATTTTCTTCATTCATCTGTCAGTGGACACGTAGGTTGTTTCCATGTGTTGACTCTTGTAATAGTGTTGCACTGAACATCAAGGTGCAGATATCTTTTTGAGATAATGATTTTGTTTCCTGAGCATAAATACTCAGAAGTGGAAGAGCTGGATCATATGGCAGATCTATTTTTTATTTTTTGAGAAACCTCCATAGTATTTTTCATAGTGGCTGCACCAATTTACATTCCCATCAAGAGTGCTCAGGGGTTCCCTTTTCTCTACATTTTTACAACATGTGCTATCAGTGTTTTGTTTTGTTTTGATAATAATCATTCTGATGGGTATGATGTAATATCTCATTGTGGTTTTAATTTACATTTCCCTGACGATTAATGATGTTGCACTCCTTTCCATGTACCAGTTGGCCATTTGTATGTCTTCTTTGGAAAACTGTCCATTCAGTTCCTCTGCCCATTTTTTTTTTTTCTTTTTAAGTAGGCTCCAAGCCCAGCATAGAGCCCAACGTGGGGCTTGAACTCACCACCCCAAGATCAAGACCCAAGCTGAGATCAAGAGTCAGATGCTTAACCAACTGAGCTACCCAGGCACCCTCTGTCCACTTTTTAATAGAAAGTTTTCTATTGAGTTGTATGAGTTCTTTATATGTTTTGGATATTAACCCCTTATTAGAGATATGGTTTGTAAATATCTTCTCCCATTCCATGTATTGCCTTTTCATTTTGGTGATGGGTTCATTTGCTGTGCAGAAGTTTTTTAGTTTTGTTGCAGGGTTGCAGGGTTCTTGTCTCATGCAGTCGAAAATGAATCTTGGGGACACAAAAGGGTGAAGTGAAGTGAGGTGAAGGTTTATTAAGTGAAGGTGAGAATAGAAAGGAAAGAAAAAATCTCTCTAGAGGAAGAAGGGTCTGTAACCGGTTGCCCCTGAGGGTTCTTAAGGTCAGTCTTTTATAGAAAACTGACCAGGGAACTTGGTAAATTTCTTGTCAATACATGGTGGATTTGTAAGTATGAGAATATCCTGTCTGTGTTTAGAACCAACATGGTAGATTGGTAAATATCATGAGAATATCCTGTCTCTATTTAGAACAAAGAAGTATCCCTTCTCCCTGGTTAATATCTCATCTACAACATTTCTCCAAATCTGGGATTTCTGCGAGCCTGATTATGTAGCCCCCTGCCTGTCTCTTCCTGCCTAACCTTGCCTGTTCCTTATTCAGTTTGATGTAGTCTCACTTGTTCATTGTGCTTTTGTGACCTGTGTTTTACCATCGCTAAGACTGATGTTAATGAGCTTACTACCATGTTTTCTTCTAGGTGTTATATGGCTTCAGGTCTTATGTTTTAAGTTTTTAACTCATTTTGAAATGATTTTTATGTATGGTGTAAGGCAGGGATGCAGTTTCATTCTTTTGCATGTGACTGTCTAGTTTTCCCAACACTATTAATTGAAGAGATTCTCCTTTCTCTATTGTATATTCTTGTCTCCTTTGCCATAAATTAATTGACCATATATGTGTGGATTTATTTCTGGCTCTCAATTCTGTTCCTTTGACCTGGGAGTCTCTTTTTATGCCATACCATACTATTTTAATTACTATAGCTTTGTAATATAGTTAGAAACCAGGAAGTGTGGCAGTTTTGTTTATCTTTTCAAAAAACTGGGTCTACTTATGTTGATCTTTTTTTTAAAATATATATTTTTAAAGATTTATTTTTTGAGAGAGAGTGTGCTCAAGTGGGGAAAGGAGCAGAGGGAGAGAATCTCAAGCAGATTCCGCACTGAGCATGGAGCCCAGTGTGGGGCTTGATCCCACAACCCATGAGATCATGACCTGAGCCAAAACCAAGAGTCAGACGCTTAACCAGCTGAGCCACCCAAGCACCCCATTTTGATCTTTTCTATCATTTTTCTTGTTTTTGTTATTTCTGCTCTGATCTTTGTTATTTCCTTCTTTCTGCTAACTTTGGGCTTAGTTCTTTTTCTAGTTCCATGAGGTGTAAAGTGAGGTTGTTTATTGGAGTTTTTGTTTCTTAATGTAGGCATTTATCACTATAAATTTCGTTCTTAGAATTGTTTTTTGCAGTGTTTAGTAAGCTTTGATATGCTGTACTTAAATTTGTATTTACTTCAAGGTATTTTTTGATCTCCTTTTTGATTTCTTCTTTGACAACTTATTCAGGAGCATATTGTTTAATCTCCATATATTTGTGAATATTCTAGCTTTCTCCTGTTACTGATTTTTAGTTTAATATTATTGTGGTTAACGATAGTTGGTATGCTTTCAGTCTTATTTATTTACTAAGACTTGTTTTTTGTAGTCTATCATTATGATTTATGATTATCATATGATTTTGAATGTTCCATATGCACTTGAAAAGAATTGTGTATTTTGGTGCTATTGGATGGCATGTTCTATAAATGCATGTTAGGTCCAGTTAGTCTAATGTACGGTTTTAGACCAATGTTTTCTTGTTGATTTTTTTTTGTTTTTTTTTGGGGGGGGGTCTGGATAATTTATCCATTGCTCAAAGTGGGGTGCTGAAGTCCCCTACTAATATTGTATTAAGTTTTCATTTATAGTAATATTGTGCTTATCATGTCAAAACTTGTTTTTCATACAACCTTATATTTTATAAATTTAACGAGTACCTTATAATATAAATTATTCCTTCTGGAGGTAAAATTTGTTACCACACTCCAAACTTTATTTTGTACTTAATTTTTAATATGTGAACCATGACTGAAACATATTAACAATTACCTTTGGGTTATTATTTTTTGATTACATATAGATGTGCTTATCATGTACTTTTGTTCATGGAATTTTTACTTTTTAAACCTATTTGATGTATTTAATACCTGTATCATTCTTTTGCTCATTTGCCTGTACCCAATCCTGTGGTGTCCATATCTTTTTTCCCTCCAAAGAAATAGGGAGAATTTAATTAGAATAGGGATGAGAACTTATTTCTCAAATGTTAGTTCAATATTCTTTCTTCTGTTCAGATCATATACATTGCTATATGGGACTGTATTTGTAACCTGTAAAACTGGGTTTTATCTTGAATATAAATCAACTGGCTTCTTAATTCATTTGGATATAGGAGAGTTGAATATAATATTATTTTCTTTTGCAGGGTTTCCCAACCAAGTAAGACAGTAGATAATAATTATGCAAAGCAGGCTTCACACACTAAAGAAAAGCAAAGAGATGATGATGGCATTTCTCTTGTAGTATCTGATGCTCAACCTAAAGGTTTGTGAACCTTAGAAATTTGTTGTCATTTGAATTTTTATCTTTTGCATTTCTAATAATTTTTAAGTTATGGTTAACTTTATTTAAACTTTCATTTAAAGGATTTGTGAAAGTAAAGGGAGGTTATTTAGCAACACAAAGAAAATTGCTAAATTTGTTATTTGTACACTACGGTATACATTTCTTGATTTATTTACTAAGTCTATAATTTAAATTTGAATATTATTTCTTTTGTTGTTGTTGGGGCTGGGTATACAGTTATACAGTTAGAATGTTAGTTTAGCTATTTATAAGTGTTGTTTCCATGGATATTTCTGGTAATTGATATTGCTGCTAACTCAGTTATTATTCTTAGCTTCCCACTGTCTATCCTCCTATGACATACATTCTTTATTCATTAGAATTTCTCTCAACTCTAGGAGGATGCCAGTACAAGCCACTATTAGCAAATTTAAAGGTAAATACATCCCAGACTTCTGAAAATTCTTTTTAGGCCTCCTTGCATGTAGGGTTAATGAATTGACTTTTCTCCTTTTTGTCTTTCTTTTAAGATTTTAAAATAATTTACAAAAATTTGCACCAAAACAATTTACTACATTAGTCAGATATGGAACTAACATCTTCAGGGGTCTCTTGGATTACTGATTGCTTGAAACTAGTTGAGATACTTTGTTTTCTGAATGATTTTATAAATTATTCACTGGAAAAGATGGTTCTTTTTTTTTTTTTTTAAAGATTTTATTTATTTATTTGAGAGAGAGAATGAGAGAGAGAGAGAGAGCATGAGAGGGGGAGGGTCAGAGGGAGAAGCAGACTCCCTGCCGAGCAGGGAGCCCGATGCGGGACTCGATCCCGGGACTCCAGGATCATGACCTGAGCCGAAGGCAGTCGCTTGACCAACTGAGCCACCCAGGCGCCCCGGAAAAGATGGTTCTTTAATGATACTATGCAAAAATTCTTTGTACTTCATTTGAAGCACAGCTATTTACAATTTTTAGTAGCGTTTTTTCAGAAGAGGAAAACTTAAAAAGAAACTAGACTAATAACCAGCTTCAACTCTTACTAGACCAATCTAGAGAGAGCAGTGTAATTGTATACATAATCTTTCAATTGGTCACTAAGCACTAGCTACACATAATAAAAGACATTTATTTTCTTATGAATGGTACTTTTTCCACAAATAATTCTCATTAATTACCAAATAAAAAGTATTTTTACAAGTGGTCTCCATTCACATACTATCTAGACACCACTGTTAAACCCTCACATTCTACTGATTTCCTGGATAGAGTAGGAATAGTTGAATAAAAAGTTCTGATTTGTACCCTTCAGTATTACTTCAAAGTCACAGTGGAATTTTAGACTTAGCAGGGAAAAAAATGCTTGATAAAAGAAACACTTTGTAGTTCCTTAGTACCGTTGAAGGTTCTCTTCAGAGATAAAATGTTTTTAAGAAAAGTAGCTATTGAAACTTGATTGAAACTCACTATGTTTCCATCTTATGGATAATTGTGTCCAATACCAGTTTTTGTTTTGTTTTGTTTTTTAGAGAGGCAAAGAGGGAGAGGGAGAGTCTTTTTTTACTAAATTTTTTTTTTTTTTTTTGAGAGAGCAAGTAGGGGGAGAGGAAGAGAGAGAACCTTAAGCAGGCTGCATGCCCAGTGTGGAGCCTGATGTGGGACTCAGTCTTATGACCCTGAGCCAAAATCAAGAGTTGGACACTTAACTGACTGAGCCACCCAGGCATCCCCCAATACTAGTTTTTTAACATAAGCCCATAAATTAATAGGAATTCTGAATTCAACTCCCAAGTGTACCATTCTTTTGTAGTACATTAAGTTTGTGTTGTGGAATTTACTTTTATGAAAATGATATATTGGAAATATATATATACATTTTAAAGATTTTTTTTTTAAGTAATTTCTGTACCCAACGTGGGGCTCAAATTCACAACCCCGAGATCAAGAGTCGTATGCTATACTGTGTGAGCCACCCAGGCACCCCTGTATTGGAAATATTTAATACTCTTTTGTTTATAAGAATTTGTCACTTCTTTAATTTTATATACTAGTAAAATTTGTGCATTAAATTGTATATATTATGTAGGTAGAATCCTGTTTTTATAACAGCAAGCTCTATCTAATAAATTTATTCTAGTTTTCCATGAGATAGTCTTGGCTGATGTGTGAATAGTAAATAAACTGTTTGAGGGAAAACGCCTGTATAATAGGGTTTTTCTCAAGCCCTTTTCCTTTCCTCAGTCTTTTTGCTATAGTATTTATGTTTAGAAATTGTAATTTGACATAGCACATATATGTAGAAATTGTATTTGACTACCTTTCCGGTTTACAAAGTTACCAAAAAAAAAAAAAAAGCTATTGTGCTGTTCAAAATACTATGTTGATGATTTAGGGGAGATTTTATTTTTCTGGGGGATAGAGTAAAGAGTATTTTCTTTGGAAATTGGAAGACCGTTGACCATCTTGGAATTTTGCCCTCAGTCCTGTCCCAATGCCTGCCTTTTAAGGAATGACAAAGAGATATTATGAATGTTAGTTATTAGGTGCCTATGAAGCAACAGTAAGGGCAAGAATAGTTTGAAGAGAAGGTGGGTAGTATTGAAGAACTTTGAATGAATGAAGAGGTCAGGCCAGTAAGTGTTACATGAATTGTCAGTTATGAATTCAAGGAAGCTGCTTTGGGATTTTGTTTACATAAACTTTGAGTTGGTACTTACGTAGATTCAGAAAGCAATATAATTCAGGATAACCTTCAGTTAGGTAGAACCTTTTGGAAGGTATTTTTGTATAGTACATATATTTGATAACTGAAATACTAAGCATTTTTAGTAATTGACATGGGTTTCAGATAATGCTTTGTTGATTTAAAAAAGGGAACATTTCTTTATCTGTAGGGGAGTAGATTTATTGGATACTTAAAATGAGATCTTGATTTTTAAAAAGAAGAAACAAACTGAACCAAATTGATAGCTTTGTGAATGATCACATATGATAGTCTGCTGCTGAGGTAAAATATTTTGGCTCGCTTTATTTATTTATTTATTTATTTATTTATTTATTTATTTATTTAAAGCTTTTATTTATTTATTTGTCAGAGAAAGAGAGAACAAGCAGGGGGAGTGGCAGGCAGAGGGAGAAGCAGGCTCCCTGATGAGCAAGGAGCCAGATGCGGGACTCAATCCCAGGACATGACCTGAGCCGAAGGCAGACTCTTAACCAGTTGAGCCACTCAGGCGTCCTTTGGCTCCTTTTAAAAGAGCAGTGATTAATACTCATAATTATTGTCTCTTTTCACTTAAAAAAATACATACATGTATATAACACTTAAATTTTAAAAAGACGACTAATTTCTAGAATCACAATGAATTATCAAGACATTTTAAAATGTGAATTTTCCAAATTTTATTAACACTCCCCGTTCTTTTTGTATTACAATCAAATGTAATTATAGGAAAAGGAAAAACAGTTTGATTGCATTGCTTTGGTTACTAAAGAATACTCTTTTTATATATTTTCTCATTTATTGTACAATGAACATTTACTTTGTGTATGCAACTTAAAATAGGGTATTTCTTTATATTCATCCATGTCAGTATGAGAATGTAACAGTGAACTTCTTTTTAGATTAGCTTTGGAAGTTGTATAGCAATTTTGATGATGTTTATTTGAGGTCTTCTAAAAGGGATTCTTTCTGTACTTTTTGGCCATATTTATGTTTCTCTTGTTTTTTAAGACCTCAGTAGTGGAAGTAGAGGTTGTGATCATCTTGAAGAAGGGAGCAGAAATAAGGATGATATATTTTCTGATTCAAAAATGGAACCTGCTCTGACTCCCAGGAAGAGAAAGAAAAGGCTTAGAAGTAATTTACCTGATTCTCATAATTCTTCTTCTGTGTTGTATGAATCAGCAGGACAGATAGTAAGTAGAGGTATTTAGATATCATATGAAATAATTTATTCTATCATAAAAATGAATTTACTGTGGCCAAATGATGTTCTTATAACTGTCTGCTTTTATCATTAGATTTCTTTCTTTTGTTTGCCTATTTTTTTGATTCTCTGTTTGATTTTTAAAAAATAACTTAAATGTTTTTTAGTAATATAGCTTTTGGAACAAATTTCAAAATTTATGAACAAGTAAAAAAGTTAAAAATGCTCCTTCTCTGATAGCACTCCTTACTTTGGTATATATCCATTGGACTTGTTCTCTTTTATTTGCCCTTATTTTAACCAGATATTATTAATACTCTATTCATATTGTCCAGTCAGTTGCTTTTTCATATGCTGTGTAAAATTATTACCAGATTTCTTTTATCAGTAGTAATTTACTTACCAACTTCTTTAAGACTCTCTACCTTGGGTTTAGGGAATCTGTTGAAAGTGAAGAATTACCATACTTCATGCACATACTACCTATTTTCAAAACTTAGTGTACAGTTAATAAAAGTAAAGAGAATTTTTTACTCCTTTAATTCACAGGCCTTTTAGGACTTTTCAGTAGCTTTGAGTTATAAATATGGTTAAGATTTAAACGGTAATAGAGATGTGAAGTCAGTGATTGATTTGATAGTTTTTCAAATTGTTATCCTTTTAAGTTTTTAATTTTTTGTCTTTGTTAATAAAGTCACATGACGTCATTTGGCCTCATTACTTTTACAAAATAAAACTGTAAAAAAAAGACTTCTTCTTACTCTAAAGTTGACTTAGGTTGTGGGAAACCACCTGAACCACTTGTAAATATGGGAGTTTCCATATTGCAGCCTTTTAAAAAAATATTTGGGTATCTGATTGGACAGATCAAATTCTGTCTTTTTACTTGGGAGACCCTAGCAAGAGTAATACAGTATAATTGTGTAGTTTTCTATCCCTGTATTTATAGAAATGATACAATATTTTTACTTCTATATTCTTCTTTAGGAATTTAAACTTAAAAAAAATTCTTTAGCCAAATTTAACTAATGCTAATTTTCTGTATGCATTTATGTTCAGAAAAGACAAGAAAATGACTCAACAGCATCTGCTGAATTTAAAAAGTCGAGTGAAAACTATCATCAAGACTCAAAAGTGCTTGAGGAAATTACACCTGAACCTATAGAAAGTGATATTGCTAAACTATCCTCACTTAATAGTCAGGAGTTGGCTTTGAGTGCTGCTCCCAAAAGTACCTCTGACTGTTCAACCGCTGAAACTTTTGAGAGCTCTATTTCCACTGATACTGTGGGGAATTCTACCCTGCTAGAAAAGGATGAGAATGAATTGAATGTAATAGAAAAGCCTGCTTTAAGTGAACACAGTGAGGGGAACCAATCTTTGATATCAGTTGAACCAAGTAAGTAACAGTAGGATAATGATGTTTTTTAATTTTCTCTGCTTTACTTAGTTGTTCTATTTCTCCTCTCAAATTTTGCTGAGGCAATAGCTGTTTATGACATCACTGTGGAATATATTAATTTTAGAAAAAGAAAACTTGGGGTTTTGGGACTTTGTTCATAAATTTTGTAATAATGATTTAGGTAAACAATAGATTACTTGAAAGCAGGGTTTTTTGGGTTTTTTTTTAGAATTGTGAGCTGTAATTCATCCCAGTAGTTTTTTTTTTTTTAAAGATTTATTTATTTTAGAGAGAGAGAGAGAGAGCATGCTTGTATGCGTGTGTGCCCACACGTTGGGGGAGGGGCAGAGGGAGAGAATCTTAAAGCAGACTCCCCAGTGAGCATGGAGGCCACTGAGGGTCTCGATACCATGACCCAAAAGATCATGACCTGAGCCAAAACCAGTAGTCGGGCACTGAACCAACTGAGCCACCCAGGAGTCCCTCATCTCAGTAGTTTTTAAAAGGATTCTGGAAGGACCATTATTATTGACATTTTGGTTGATGATGCTGAAGTGTGGATTTTAAGTGCTATATATTGTCATTAATTTTGACTTAATTAATGTTCAAGTATTTGATACACTCATATGGTACAAAAAAGGTTTTAAAGGATACACAGGGAATAGTCTCCCACATCTTCTCAGGCATCCACTGCTTCCTCCTGGAGGCAACTACAATTTATTTTTTTAAATTTTAATCTTAAACTTAATTTTTTTAAAGTACAATTTAGAGTGATGGCACAATACATTTTTATTATTCTAGCTAGAACTTGTTCCTAAGTTCTCATGACTTTATCCATTTTTAAATGTCTTCATCCTCCAGAAGGTAAGGTTGCAGGTAACTGATAAATAATAGCACTGATAGGGAAATATTGTATATAACTAGTATAAATCAGATAATGATAGTCCAGTTTCTAAGTTGGACAAAGTTAGATTAAATTTTCATGGGATTATTAAAAGCATATTGCATGAATTAGAAAGTTTTCTTTTTCTTTTCAATGTGTGATTATCGTGACACATTTAAAAAATAATTTTTCCTTTTTAGTTGTTGTTTCCAGTGATGAAGAAGGACCTGTTGAACATAAAAGTTCAGAAATTCTTAAATTACAACCTAAGCAAGACCATGTGATCACTAATGAAAATGAGAGTACTTCTGAATCAGCATTGTCAGAACTACCATTGATTACATGTGAATCTGTACAGGTAATTATTTCTGCTTTCTCATAATTAACAGTGAAATATACGCTATTGATTAATGACTGTTTCTTTCATCAAGCAGAATATTATTATAAAAATTACAAATGTTCCTAGTTTGAATTTTGAGATAATTTTCATATTAGTTTGAAGGAAATAATGTAATTGTCTTTATTGAAGTGAAAGAATTATTTTTATTTTTGGTCATTTATATTTTTTTCAGTCTAAATATTCTTTGACTTGAATACTTTTTTCTTTTTTTAAAAAATGATTCTCATTGGACATTTAACTACTTTATCAAAACATTTCCTAGAATTAAAAAGTTTCCGGTATTTATATGTCTGGTCTTCTAGTAGTGTAGCTACTTGGAATTATTCCTTTTCCTCACATGCAATTAAGGCAGCATGATGTAGGGAAAAGAACATGGTTTCTGGAGATTACAGACCTCTGTCATTTGGGCAAGTCACTTCTTTAAGCCTGAGTTAACTCATATGTTAAATGAGGATGATAATACCTACCTCACAAGATTATTTTGAGTATTAAATGAAGTAACATATGAAAGCATTTAAAATAGTGTCATAAACTTAGCAGTTTGGTAAGTCCTTTGTCTTTTCCTTCTTACAGAAAATAATAAATGGAAGTGTCTCAGTTTAATGTCAGCCGGTTGTGTTTTGACATAGTACTTTAAAAAGTATAGTTCTAGGGGTGCCTGGGTGGCTCAGTCGTTAAGCGTCTGCCTTCGGCTCAGGTCATGATCCCAGGTTCCTGGGATCGAGGCCCGCATCGGGCTCCCTGCTCTGCGGGAAGCCTGCTTCTCCCTCTCCCACTCCCCCTGCTTGTGTTCCCTCTCTCGCTGTTTCTCTCTCTGTCAAATAAATAAATAAAATCTTTAAAAAAAAAAAAAAAAGTATAGTTCTAAAGTGAGGTTCAAATCATTTATTGTCAGTATTCTTATTATCAGCCTCTTATTATCCTATTATAAAGAAATGATTATTAGTAACCACCAGTGTAGAATTATGGTAAAACTATTGTTGGTTTATTTTTTAATAATGTCAGAGGCTGTTATTCTCTAAGGTGTGATGAAGAATTGGGTCAGTTCTATAAAAATGTCTGGTGGTCTGATTATTGTTTTGCTGGTGTTTTTATTGCATTGGTGCTCTATATAGAGATCACCTTAGCACCTTAGTAACCATTTTTGCTTGATTGGGCCAGTAGCCTACTTGATGGCTTAGTTGTATTTGTAATGAAAACCATGTCATTATTGATAATGAATTCAAACTTCTCAATGAATTATAGTTTCCTTGGTAGCATATAAGTTGTTAATGCAGTATGAAATGATCATATTATAAGAAAATAACATTTTTTGTAGAACTGATGGAATATGATTACAACCTAAGCAGAAAATAATGTGAAGACCTACTAAGATCTATAGGGCAGCATACCTTAACATCTCCACACCTTTCCTTGTTTCCAGTTTTATTTTTTTTTTTTATTTTTTTTTTAAAAGATTTTATTTATTTGTTTGACAGAGACAGAGACAGCAAGAGCAGGAACACAACCAGGGGGAGTGGGAGAGGGAGAAGCAGGCTTCCCGCTGAGCTGGGAGCCTGATGTGGGACTTGATCCCAGGACCCTGGGATCATGACCTGAGCCGAAGGCAGTCGCTTAACCAACTGAGCCACCCAGGCGCCCCTTGTTTCCAGTTTTAAATGAAGTTATGAGAAACAAGGGTTGGCCATTTTTAGGAGGCACTTAGTTTAGTCTTTGCAAAATATGAGGCCCCAATAAGAAATTCTTTTTATCCCATCTTCTGATTTTATCACTTAAAACACACACAGTTATTTGACTGATTAGAATCCCTGTAGTTGATTTGTTACTTATTCTTTAAGGGATAAGAAGAATATTAGAGTGAGCAATAAAAGATGAGAATGATAAAGATTTTTTATAAAGTAGATAAATGGCATTGTGAACTGGGTTAAGAATAATGAGTACTACATATGTTTCAGATGAGGATTAATCACGTTTTCTAGAGGTAGAAGGAGAGTGAGTACACATGCATAGTTGCTCTAGTGGGAATTTATTTGGTTGTTAGTGATGTTAGGGTTAAAGAGGAATAATGTACAAAGGCTAGGCAAATGTATAGTTGAAAAAGTCATTTGAAAGCAGTTTAAAATTCAGAAGAGATGTAGGAAACAGCTGCTGCTAATACTTCTTGGTAGTGTATTTTAATTTAAAAGCATGAGTTCAGTAGTGTTTGAGTGGAAGTGGTATGATTTTTGAGGTTTTAGGTAACGAGTTGGCTATTTTCAGACATAGGACATAGAGTAAAACAGATTTGATAGAGGAGATGGTTCTTAGGCACTTATATGCCTTCAAGCGCATTACCTAAGAGCATCATCTTGGTTTATGAAGCAATTTTATGTGGTTGAAATAACCCTTGACCTGGGGATAGAAACCTGGATTTGACTTAACTTTGCTTCAACTAACTTCATGACCTTCGGCAAGTCACTTAGCCAATCCAAATATCTATCGGTTTTACTTATGAAATGGAAAAAAAAAACCCAAACTACCTCACAGGGTGGTTGTGGTGATTAAAAGAGATAATGTATTTAGAAACTCATTTTAAACTAAGGTACTGTATAAATTTTAATTTATTTCTGTTGAGCTAAAAATGAATAAAACCTATTAGGGAATATTAAATTTGAAATCATGGCTTTGATGCAGAGGAAGATATATTTCTAGAGCTTAGGCCTATGTAATTAATTTAAGATTCAACTATTAAGAGTAATTTTCTCAAGGTAAATCATACGCTTTTTAAGAAAAACAAATCTAGTAACTATTTCTTCACAATAAGAACAGTATAAAATCCTTCACAAATTCATTAATAGCAATTTAAAGAAATATTTGACTTTGAAAATCATTGTCAGCATTTGTGTAATACTCAGGGTTATATGCATTTTATAATTTATTCCTTGTTAGGCTTCATCTGAATTATGTCCATATAATCCTGTCATGGAAAACATTTCCTGTATTATACCTAGTAATGAGATGGATCTACAACTGGATTTTATATTTACTTCTGTTTATATTGGTAAAATAAAAGGAGCTTCTAAAGGTTGTGTTACAGTAAGTATATTTAATTTGTTTGTGTTTTTGTTTTTTCAGTTTTGGATTAAGGACAAGGCATTTACAGATTCTTTTTTTTAAATACAAATGACAGTAGAATTGAGATTAATTTTATATGGGACACTTTGAATATGTCATTATACCTACTTTGAGACATGTCTTTAATTGGGGGGGAATCCTAAAATCACAGGGGATATCCTAAAATTATATCTTTGATCTGACTATTCTAATGAAGATCATGTATGAAAAAAGATCACATGTAGTACTGATATTCTTTGGGCTCTTAAACTTACTTGGTGGTAAAGTCCATTTTTATTCAGGGAATAGTTGAGAGCAAAAAGAGATCTTATTTTGCTGGTTTAGATTGTAAACTGAATTCTTCAAATACCTAAATTTCTTTAAAGATCTCCAGGAGTAGTTCCTAGACTGGATTTTACTCAGTTCTCTATATTTTCTTACTATTTCTGCCTGTTAAAATTCTAACCATCTTTTAAGGCTTATCTGAAATATATCCTCTTCTAGGAAACCTTTCCTGATCTCTCCTTTCTAGCCAGAAGTAACTTCTCCCTTTACTGTGTACTTATAGCACTTTGTACATCTGTTGTAAGATTTATTCTGTGGGTTTATAATTGTTTATATTTTTGCCTAAACCTCTCCATTAGCCTTTAAGCATCTTGTGGTGAAGAGCCCTGCTTTTATTTGCTTTCACACCTTCCATAAATGGTTCAGTCTTAAATAGGCACTTCAAATGTTAGTTGAATTGCATTGGCCATGTCAGATTATAACTCACATATTCTCCCGGAAGTTTTATTAATAACTGTGTTAGGGGTAGGGTAGGGAAAAATAAAATCGTAAGACACACTCTCTCCTTTCATGGAACTTGTAGTCTAATGGAAAAGACAGACACATAATTTACATTATGATAAAATGCAAAATGGAAATATGTACAAGAAGGGTGCATATGGGAATATATGTCTGGAGGAATCCAGGAAGACTTCACAGAGAAGACAGCATATGATTTAAGACATAAAGTAGATGTTTACTTGGTGACTCTGCAGGAGTATGGCCTAATTTCATGTATAAATCCAGCAAAACCTGGGATCTACAAATAGCGGTAGCTTGTGATATAGTTAAAATTGCTTTGATTGAAAACACAAGAACAATTTTGTTTAATATTCTCTGATCAGTAGTTTTTAGATATTAATGATTTTGGCATGCCTGGGATGATTTTACAATTTTTTTCTTTAAGGAATTTCATTCATTTTTTATAATCTTTCCCCCCTGGCCCTCCCATTTTACTTTTTTATTTTAAATTGAGTTTAATCATTTTTTTTCTGTTGAGTTGTTTGTAATGGTAAAAAATTGGATAATATAAATATATGATAATAATTTAGTAGGGGAGGAAAATCCAACATAAACATTCAGCAGTGGGTTTTCATTAGTTAATATATTAATTGTGTATTATAGTTAGGTGGACTTGTTATGGGCAAAAAAATAAGACCAAACAAAAAAGTATAATGAGTAAAGAAACTATTTTATTTTAAGAAACAATTTAAAGAATATCTGTAATCTTACTTATCCAGAAACATTTGACATTAATTCTACAGTGTATATCATTCCATATTTTTCATATTAGATGCACATATATGTTTAAATCAAAAGTATATGACATAGGCGCGCCTGGGTGGCTCAGTCGTTAAGCGTCTGCCTTCAGCTCAGGTCATGATCCCAGGGTCCTAGGATCGAGCCCCGTGTCGGGCTCCCTGCTCCGCAGGAAGCCTGCTTCTCCCTCTCCCACTCCCCCTGCTTGTGTTCCCTCTCTCACTGCCTCTCTGTCAAAAAAAAAAAAAAAAAGTATATGACATATATGCTCTTTTATAACTTAACCATTATTATGCTAAGTTCATGTATCTATTTTGGGGTATTTGGGTCGTCCTTAATTCCTGACTGTTGGAACATTTTGGTTGTCCCAGTATTTGCCATTACAAGTAGTAGGGGAGTGCAAATATTCAATAAATATCATAAAGTAGGTTTTTAAAATTTGTTTCACCTTTGTTGGAACACTTCTAATTGAAATAAAAACTTAATTGTCTAATTAAAGGGAAGTGACTTAGTAAATCAAAGCAAATATATACAGGTAAAATATATGTATATGAAGAAAGGCTGAGAGGAATTCTGTAAATATTAAAACAGTATGTTAGTAAGGAGAGAGCATAAGCAGTTTTAAAATTTAAAAATAATGAATAACATGAAATGGGGAAAGAAAAAGGTAAAAGTCTTAAAACTTTCAAGGATTCAAAAGACTTTTTATATATTCTTTTTTCAGACACAGTTCATAATGCTTTGTAACTTAGAAATTAAAGAACTTTTTTGTGGGGGAGTAAATAAGAGAATTAAACTCAGTCATTTTCCAGATGTTTAATGAGTCTCTATTAATGTGTTGTAGATTAACTGGAGATACTGTTCTCACTCTCATGATAGTTACATTTTGGCTAAACTAGAAAAATATCTATATTGGGAAACTACATAAATTAGAGCTCATTTTCTTATAGTTGGACCTTTACTACTATTATTTTTTTAATGTAGAGAATGTTGCAATAGATGTGAACACTTCATTTTTTGTTTCTCAGCTTTGTTGATAGTAGGACAAATGTTTATTAAATACACATTGTGTTAGAGAACTGTACTGGCTATTGTAAGAAGTTATAAAATAGGTATGGTATGATTTCAGAGAACTGGGTTTATCTTAACTCTCACAAAAATATCTGTCTTATTTTCCCAACTGGGGATTAAATTTTTGCTGGGAATAGGGCTTTGCTTTTGGGAGAGGTTACGTGTTGGCTTAGTCATCATACAAAGGTATAAATGATTATCAGATCCTTGCCATGCTGAAAGATTCGATGAAGGACAAGAGTGCTTATTGTGGAAGAATGAGAGAATAATGACAAAGTAGAGGCCAAGATACATAGATTCACTACTTCTAGTTCATAATTTTGTAGTAATGTCTATAAAATCTCAAAAGCAAAATCCTTATATTCATTTTCTGTAACTAATTATTTACATTTGCTCAGATATATTTTATGAGATTAAAGACCTGGTGAAATATGTCAGAATTTGGCAAGGGAAAATATACACCAAATATATAAAGCAGTTGTGTGAAAGTGACAGAATGATAAGGTGTATTTGACTAAATTAAATTAGATAATATACTTAATCAGATGGTAGTGCCTAATGATAATAGTTCCTTTTGATTAAGGCTCTTATCTAAAGCTGACAGAGGTTCAGTAAGTAACCTAAATTTACCTACTTACTGTTTGTATAAGTAGTAGAGACAGGATTTGAACCCCAAGCTCAGCTTTTAATTCATATGGCCTTTTGCCTGAATTTTGCTTTAGTGGCTGATTTAGATTCTGAAATACCAATTTTATATTTGTGAAACTACAATATGAAATAATTTTTAAATTAGAAAAATGAGTCACAATAAACCTGTGACTTCAGTGGACATTGTTTTCTACTTATTTGGAATTCTCTTGGTAGTTAATTTAGGTACCCATGTACCAACATCGTTTTTAATTTTGTTTTGTGCTCACAGACTATACCTCTGATTTGGTAAACAATTTCATAAATGTATTGATCAAAAGAGAAACCTAACTGAAGAATAAATAAATAGCCATGAATTCATTTGATATTAATGGAAAAATGAATTTAAGAGCCTATTTTAGATGGAACATTTAAGATTTTAGGTGCTCCATGACCTTGAGAGTTTGTTATAAAAGCAACACTTAAGGTCAGATGTATACAGAACATTCCTAGAGAAAATAAGTGTCCTGGCACAGAAGGAACAGAAAGAACAAACACTTTGCTGCATCTTCAGTCAGAAGGGAATTTGTAACATGGAAAGATGAATGGTGGGAATGTCAACAAAGCCAAGAATCAAACCCTATTTTGTGGTTTATTTACCAAAGTCACTGACACCTTGGGGTTCGCTTGGCATTTTCTTGGAACTTTGTCTTATTTCTTCCATAAATATTCAGGAAACATTTTTGAAAAACAATATAAAGTCTTACTGGTTTTTATAAATGAGTATATTGAGAGTTAAATTATATGCACAGGGTTCTTCTGTAAAATTAGGTCTTTACCAAAAAAACTCCAACTAAGTCTTTACAGTGAGACATTTTCTTGGTTTATTGATAAAAAGGCTTGAGCACTTTTTTTTGAAGATTTTATTTTAAAATAAAATTTAAATTTATTTCTACACCTAACATGGGGCTCGAACTCACAACCCCAAGATCAAGAGTTGTATGCTCTATGGACTGAGCAAGCCAGGCGCCCCTTGAGAACTTTTAGTATAGACTTTGAATACATGCTTGTGGTTTGAGAAAGAAAAAGAACTGAAAATTTTGAATAGTAACTTATATTGAGTGGTAACTCATTTTTTGCTTTTTTATATTTCCTTTAGTTCACGACAAAGTATGTTAAGATCCCATTTCAAGGTAAGCTGTCATTGTCTTATGATTTCTTTTCACTGTAATTTTGAACATAAAATAGCAAAAACTCTGAAATCTTTCTGCAGCCAACTTTCCACAGTTTTTTCCAGTATAGAAATTAAGTAAAACTAAGATTAATAATGTATTTCAAGTTAACACTTTTTTTAGCAGCTTTAAAAGGAGTTAAAATATTTTATAAGACTATTTTAATATATTTTATAACTATTGTTTTAATAAGCAGTAATATTAAGGGACTCAAAGTAGCAGAAATAAAGTTTTGATAGCAAGATTTTGGTATGATGAAATGTATGAAAATAGGAACTGTAAGGAAAATTTATAATGTTGCCCACAAACTTGTAAAATGGTTTCGTATAGAGGTTAGGAGAAGTTTTTTATACCATTTCTTATCTGAGTAAAGCAAAGCAGATTGGAAACTGTACCTGCAATATACAGAGCCTCAGACCATTTTCTTATTTTCTGCCCAACTAAAATCCTTTCAGAATAATAATGACACTAAGAAGACAAATAAGAAGCAATAGAGAATAGTCTCTGTAGAGAATGAATTATGAAAAGAATGAGGAAGAAAAATAGACACAGATAACACTTCACAATTGACTAGGGAAGAGAGGAAGCTTCTGTTCTAAGACTGAAGATGTGATCAAAGTAACTTTAATTGGACTCCCCGCATAACCATGTGCAGAATCCACAACTATATATTGTGATAATCTAGTAATTGGGAAGCTACTATAAGTAGTAAGAGTGTATAAGGCAAGGCATAGAATAAATATATTGATATTCCTAATTAGGATATTTTAATAAGTTATTATGGAATAATGTAACATGAACCATTTAGAAGAAACAAAGACCTGTGATTTAAAAGAAAATAATAATTTCCTAAAGAAAGTACAGTAATCTATAGTTAAATACCTATGTAACAACACTCCTCCCATATCCTTTTTTTTTAATTGAGGTATAATTGACATGTAACATGATATTGGTTTTAGGTATACAACATAATGATTTGTTATTTGTATATATTGCATGATGATCCCTAAAGTATGTCTAGTTAACATCTTTCCCCATACATAGTTGCAAAAGTTTTTTTTTTCCCCTATTGTGGTGATTGATGACTTTTAAGATCTCACTTAGTGACTTTCACATGTGTAATACAGTATTAGTAGCTATAGTCACCATGTTGTAGATTATATCCCCATGACTTATTTGTAACTGTAAGTTTGTACCTTTTGTCCCCTTTACCCATTTTGCCCACCCATCCCCTGCTTTTGGCAACCAGTAATCTGATCTCTCTATCCATGAGCTTGTGGTTTGTTTGTTTGTTTTTTAATTTTACACGTAAGTGATCATGCGGTATTTGTCTTTCTCTGTCTGACTTATTTCAGAGCATGAATGGGGGGAGGAGGCAGAGGGAGAGGGAGAGGGACAAGCAGATTCCTTGCTGAGTGCAGAGCCCAACACGGGGCTCCATCTCAGGACCCCTGAGATCATGACCCTGAGCCAAAGTCAGACACTTAACAGACTGAGCACCTAGGCACCCCATAAAAATCTTTTAAAAACAAGGCATGCATATGAAAGGTTTTAATAGATGAGGAACGTAGAAGTCTAAATGCTTATTCTTTTTCTATAGTAGTTGAGGGAAATATTAGTTTTCATATTTATATTAACTGTTAATTATGTTTGGCTGTGACTTAAAGAAAATAATTTATTTTTCCTTCACAAAGAAGAAATCCAGAGGTAGGGTAAACAGGGCTGATACGGTTTTCTTTGGTCTTCAGAGGCCCAGTCTCTTTTGTTTTTTTACTGTGTCATTCCTGACCTATGTCTTTCATCCTTAAGTTTGTCTCATGGACAACTGGCTGCTTATATTTCAGTCATCACGTTTGTGTTCTAGGTAGAAAGCAGGAGGAAGGGGAAAAATGGTAAAAAGCATACATACCACCTATCTCTTGCCTTTTTAAGGAGCCTTCTTGGATGTGCATGCCACCTAACCTCTTCTACTTACATTTTCTTAGGTAGAATATAGTCATATGATCACACATCTACTTGCAAAGGAAGCTAGGAAAATAGAGTTTCTAAAAGCTAAGTATCTTGCCTCCTAAATAAAATTAGGGTTCTATTACTAAGATCCCTAACAGTGGTTAGAAAAAATGATAGACAACTTCCACTTTCAGTTTCTTCCATAGCCCTGTAATAAAATAAGCCAAATATTGGGGAAAATTTGGTAGTGAGGTATATTTTCCTTGATGATGGTGTTAAATCTCCTTTTTTTTAAAGGGAAACTTTTTGAAGCAGTCTTTCTAAAGAAAATTATTGTTGGTACATTTGGATTAGTAGTAATTGTCTAGATTTCACAGAAATAGTATCAATTATTTGGGACTGTGAGCTGCGTGAGGAAGAAATGCTGAGGAGTTTTCTGAAGGTTCTTACTCTTGTAATTTAGTCTGTTTGTCTTTGCTGCTAGTTTCACTGACAGTTTTCGGAATGAGGGAGTTACAGTGCCCATGGATTAGAAGAATTAATGTTATTAAAATGTCCATACTACCCAAAGTGATCTGCAGATTCATTGTAATACCTATCAAAATTTCAATTACATTTTTTATAGAAATAGAAACAGTTCTAAAATCTGTCTGGAACAACAAAAGACCCTGAATAGCCATAACAGTCCTGACAACATGGCTGGAGTCATCACACTTCCTGGTTTCAGACTATATTACAAAGCTATAGTAATCAAAACAATTTTGTACTGGCATAAAAACAGACACATAGAACAGTGGAACAGAATTGAGAGCCCCAGAAGTAAACCCATGCATATGTGGTCAGTTACTTTTCAACAAAGGAGCCAAGTATATACAGTGGAGAAAGAATAGTCTCCTCAATAAATGGTGTTGGGAAGGCTGGACAGCCACAAGCAAAAGAATGAAACTGGACTCCCATTTTACTATATACAAAAGTCAACTTAAAATGGATTAAAGCCTTAAATGTAAGATCTGAAACCATAAAACTCTTAGAAAAAAAAAACCAAACATTAGGGGGTAAGCTTTTTCCCATCAGTCTTGGCAATGATTTTTTTGGATTTGACTCTAAAAGCAGAGGCAGCAGAAGCTAAAATAAACAAGTGGAGTGCCATCAAACTGAAAAACTTCTGCATAGCAAAGGAAAGCATCAGCAAAATGAACAAGCATCCTGTGGAATAGGAGAAAATATTTGCAAACCACATATCTAGTAAAGGGTCAGTATCCAAAATATATAAAGAACTCAGAGAACTCAATAGCAAAAGTCTGATTAAAAATTGGGCAGAGGAAGTGAATACACATTTTGTCCAAAGAAGACATACAAATGGCGAATAAGCACATAAAAAGATGCTCACCATCACTAATCATCACAAAAATGCAAATGAAAACCACAATGAGATATCCCCTCATACCTGTTAGAATGGCTATCATCAGGATGACAAGAAATCAGCAAGTGTTGGTAAGGATTTGTCAGTGATACTGTAAACTGCTTTAGTTCCTGTGGAAAACGCTCCGTAGGTTCCTCAGTAAATTAAAATTAGAACTGCTATATGATCCAGCAATCTCACTTCTGGGTATATATCCAAAAGAAATGAAAACAGGGTATTGAAGAGATATATGCATCCTGCATTATCCACAGCAGCCAAAATAAGGAAACCACCTAAGTGTCTGTTGATGGATGGATAAAAGTGTGATTTATATATACAATGGAATATTAGTCTTGAGAAAGAATGTAATCTTGCCATTTGTGAGAACATAGATGGACATTGAGGGCATTATACTATTTGAGAAAAGTCAGAGAAAGACAAATATTGCATGGTATGCTTATATGTGGAATCTAAAAAAGTTGACTCTCAGAAACAGAGACTAGCATGGTGTGGTTACCAGGGGCTGGGACATGGGGGAAATGGGAAGATGTTGGTCAGAGAGTGTAGACTTCCAGGTATAAGATGAATAATGTACAGAATGGTGATTACAGTTAATAATACTGTATTATATACTTGAAAATTGCTAAGAGAGTCGATCTTACATGTTCTCAACCTGACAATGAAATGGTAGTTGAGATGTTAGCTAATGCTTCGATGGTAATTGTTTTGCAGTAAGTAACTATCAAATTAACGTTAGCTTAAACTTACACAGTGTTATATGATAATTGTATCTCAATAAAGCTGGAAAAAAATGAAAAGTCATAGTCCGTGTAAAAAAAAAGACAGTAAAATAAAGTAGGATAGCTAGGTAGAGAGAGAGATGGAGATAGGGAGAGACAGAACAGACTTTAGAAGGCAAGCCAGTAGGAAAGACTGGATGAAATAGATGCAAAGAGAAAGAAAACAAGAGTGATGAAAAGAAAAATGTTTAAAAACACAAGTAAGGAAAGAATGGAAGGACTAATGAGAGAGAAGGAGGAATGAAAAAGGAAAGAGGAAGGGAGAGATAAAGAGATGAAGGACAGAAGGATGGAAAAAAAGGAAGTAAGAAAGATAGGAAGACAGGCAGGATACAGGCAAGGTAAGAATAGGGAAAGAAAAGGACAGTGAATGAATTGGACTGAAAAAAGAGAAAAAAAGCTATCAAAGAGAAAAGAAAAAGGAAGGGACCAAGATAGGAAGTAGAAGGAAAGAAAGAGAAGTTTAAAGTGATGAGTCTGTAGGAAAGAGTAAATACAAAAGAAATAAAGAATGTGGGAGTAAGAAATAGAAAGAAGGATTTGAAAAGAGGAGGTAGTAAGAAAATTAAGTACAATTGTGGAATAGTGGGGAAAGAAATCTAAAAAGAACTCAGTTAAAATACTACAGTAAAATAGGATTGATGAATGGTGACAGCTAGATAGAAGGTAGGTACGTATGTGAGGAGTAGATATAAAACATAAATAGATCCATAGATAGGTGATAGATGGATAGATACAGATTGATCGCTAGATAGAAGTGATTTTAAAAAGGATTATCCAGGAAATGCCAATAAATAAAAGGTAGAAACAGAGTTAGAAAGAGAAGGAAGTTATGTAAAATGTTTTTAAAAGGAGCAGTGAAATAGTGTAAGTAGGCAGGCAAGCATGCAAACAGGCACAGAGGAGGAATAGGAATACAGAAAAGGAGCAAGAAAGACATGAAGAAATGGAATAAGGAAGGAGAGAATGAATGAAAGAAGGAGATATGAAAGAAATAAAGACAAGATGTTTAAAATGGATCAATTGATTATAAGAAAAAGTTAAAAAAATAGAATGTGTAGCGTGGGAACATTAAGGTGACTAAGTATTTGAATGCTTATTGTAAAATGCTTGAGTGATATGAATCACCTGGGTTTTTTGTGTTTTGGGTTTTTTTGGTAAGCCCAAAATTCTGATTCAGTACATCTAGAGTACAGTTCTGCATTTCTAACAGGCTCTGATGTGATCCCAGGCTGAGAACTAGATTTTGAGTAGCAAGGTGCCGGGAGATAATGGGGGGACGGAGTACTAAGAGATTTGTTTCAAATAGGTATTCTTCTTGAGTTTGTACTTAACTGATACTTGTATTCCTAGTTCAGATGCTTATTTTCTTAAAGTTGGACTGGATGACCTTCAGGACTTCTTTACACTAGTTTTCTATGTTTATATGAATTAAAAAAAAATCCTCAAAGAAGGTTCTTTTAGCTTACTAGGAGAAAGACCCATAATTTTGAGTGATTACCTAGAGGCTTTGAGAAGTAAAACCTGGAAGAATTTTATTTATTCATTTTTTTTAAACCTGGAAGAATTTTATAAGAAATACTATCTTAGACCATTCAAAAGCTCATAATATCTTTGAGAGTCTTTTGATAGTGGCTAGTCTGTATAGTGGAATACACATATTTTGGGAGAAGAAACATAGGAATAGATTGGCTTATGGTAACATTTGGGTCTTGGTTGATAGTATTGACAAAATAGAAATATATAATTTTCTAAGTTATACTATGCTTAGTTTTCTGCATAGATCAGATAGTTGTCATCGTCATCATCTTCTTTCTTCTCTGCTTTTTTTTTGCACTGGAAATAATACTTTTGTAAAATTTTGCCAATCATTCTTTTTGAAAAACATCGTGTATTAAAGAAGAGTCATATAGTGTGTAAGTGTTGTATTCTTAATGTTATCTTTTTATTTGGTTTTAGTGTCCTTGAATGAGGTTTCATTGCTAGTGGATACCACACATTTAAAGAGGTTTGGGTTATGGAAAAATAAGGATGATGAGCACAGTAAAAGGAGTCATGCTATCCTTTTCCTCTGGGTCTCTGCAAATTATCTTCAAGAGATTCAGACCCAACTAGAAAACTCCATATTAAGCCAGCAATGTGAGTATGAAATGACTTCTAAATTTTGGAATAACCTGAGAAGTCATGTAAATAGTTTTCTTCTAAAGTAATTTAATAGAATGTAATCATTTCATTGAATTGAAATGAAGTTCATTGGATTAAAAATAATTTTAACCCTTAATGTTAAGCAAGATAAATTATTTTTTCTACATAATTTCTTCTGATAATTTTACTCAACCAAGAGAAATTATCTTCTAAAAAAAAAAGGAATACTTTATCCTTAAATCAGTTGCCATCCTTGGCTATCTTTCTTACGAGTTTCTTGCCTTTGTTTCATAATGAATAGTGACAGCTAATCCGTGGCAGTGTTAAATAAAATACAGAAGTCTTTACCTTCAACATTATTCTTGAATTTTTAAAAAAACTCAGTTTACTTAAATATATCATTTTTCTAAGACTGGATTGAATACTTTTGGGAGAATGCTCCCCAAACTGGTCTATTTATCTTAAATATCTCCCAATTTTGCTTAGTTTTCAACTCCTAAAGAATCTAGTTTAGAATTGCATAAATCAGATTAGTAAGGTTCTTTCTTACCTCTTTGATCTCTCTACCTTGCCCTCTGTACTCCTTTGCATTTAAACGTGGTAAGTTGTAAACTAAATTTTATACCTTTAATATTACAGTAGTCCCTCCCTTTATCCATAGAGGATATGTTCCAAGACCCCCCCCCCCCACAGATGCCTGAAACCACAAATAGTACTGAACTCTATATATACTATGTTTTTTCCCTATATATACATACCTATGATGAAATTTAATATATGTTAGGTACAGTAAGAGATTAACAATAATAACTAAGAATAAAATAGAATAATTATAACAATACACTGTAATAAAAAGTTACGTGAATGTGGTCTTTCTCAAAATATCTTATTATACTGTACTTACCTTTCTTATGATGATGATGTGAGAAGATGAAATGAGGTGAATGACGTAGGCATTTTGATGTAGTGATAGCCTACTATTGACCTGATGGCAATAGGCCAGAAGGAAGATCATCTGCTCCTGGACTGCGGTGGTTGACCATGGGTGACTGTAACTGTGGATAATGAAACCATGGATAAGGGAGGACTACTATGGTTATTTTGCTGTCCTACTCCAAATTAATTGGGAAAATTCATGATTAAATAGGGAAATTGGGGAGTGAATGTCATCTGAGACCATTATTGAAATGATTGATGAAACACAATGATTTTGAAGGAAGTGTTTGATCAGAATACTTTTTTAATTGGTAGATTTGATAAATGGAGGAGGCAAGAGAAAAATAATTAAATGCTTAGTTATCATTCATTCATTTACTCATAAATTCATTAATAAATGTTTACTAATACCTACTAAATGCCAGATAGTAGAGATACAGCAACTAGTACTATTGTAGAGTTTCTCTTTTAATGCAGGAAGAGTTAAAATTTGTGAGTTTTGAATTGCTGTTACTAATGGCCTATTTTGGGATTTAATTTGCCTGGGTTATTAACTAACATACAAAATACTGTTATTAATAATTAAATTATTTTAATTATAATCCCCTTGAAATATTTTTCACTATTAATAAATATTGGTTTCTTTTTTCTTTTATAGCAAAATCCAGTGAATTCATTTTCCTTGAGCTACACAGTCCTATTTCACAAAGAGAAGAATTGAAATTGAAAGATATTATGACAGAAATAAGTACAACCAATGGAGAATTAGAGCTTTCTTATCCATTATCTTGGGTTCAGGCACTTCCTTTATTTCAGAACCTCTCTTCAAAAGAAAGTTCTTTTATTCATTATTATTGTGCTTCAACTTGTTCTTTTCCTGCTGTTGCTGCTGAAGAAATGAAGATGAAATCAGTATCTCAGGTTAGTGTATGATTAATATAATTGGCGAGGTTTCGTAAAAATTTGTTCACTGAAAATAGAGTGATGTGAAAAATGCTATGTTTTGTCAGAACGGTACAGGAGCCAACCTGAAAGGACTCCCAATACCAAAACTAGAACAGTTTTATTTTTATTTTATTTTATTTTAAAGTAAACTTGACACCCAGTATGGGGTTCGCTCTCAACGCTGAGATCAAGCGTTGCATGCTCCACCAACTGAGCCAGCCAAGCGCCCCAAAACTAGAACAGTTGGATCAATAAAATCAGTAATGATAACATGTGATTATTACCAAAGAATAAAATAAATACCCATAAATCTATATTAATACAAATAAATACCTGAATTAATGAATGAAAAAGAAATACTGATGGTGGATAATTGACAGTTCTTTCTTAGAAAAGTATTTCAATTAATAAATGTAAAAGGAATAAGAAATACAAAGCCACCATAGTTAATGGTTGTTGCAGGCAAGGTCCATCAATAGGTGCGAACTTGGAGAAGCAGGAAATGTGCATAATCTCAAAGTCTCTCAGCCAAAATATTTATTAATTATAAAAAGAAAAGTAATAACTTTACAGTGGAGAAATGTGGCAGACATCACCAGGAATAAGAGACAGTCACATCATGCACTGAGAAGGGTACATGACTTCTCTGGTATTCTTCCCAATATTGTGTAACCTCAATCTAATTATGAGAAGAATTAGACAAACCCAGTTACAAAATAACTGACCAATACTCTTGAAAATATCAAGGTCATGAAAGACAAGGAAAGACAGGAATTGTAGGATCCTCATACAGAAAAAAGTTATTGGTGGAAACACTAGTGATATCAGAATAAAGTCTATAGTTTATAATATACCAATGTTAATTTCTTAGTTTTGATAGTTGTAACTGTGGTTATACAAGATGTTAATATTGGGGGAATCTGGGAGAGGCTTGTATATCTCTGTCAAATACATCTAGAAAGAAAAGATTTTCAGTTTGTCTATGGCAAATAAAAACTTTTGGTCTTTTAAATTTTATTTTGTCCTAGCTGTTATATCTTTTGTTCATTTTGAACTGACAAGTTTTCACGTTTTTCTTTAATTACAAAGCCCATATCTGTAAGTATCAAGTTAAGCTTTGACCACTGTATGTACAATCTTTTTTTTTTTAAGATTTATTTATTTATTTGAGAGAGAGAGTGCATGTAAGTATGGGGAGGGGCAGAGGGAGAGAAAGAATCTCAAACAGACTCCCTGCTGAGCGTGGAGCTCATTGACAAGGGGCTCGCTCTCATGACCCTGAGATCATGACCTGAGTTGAAATCAAGAGTCGGACGCTTAACCGACTGAGCCGCCCAGGTGTCCCCCGTATGTATAGTATCTTTTGATCAAAAGTATTATTTTGATTTCACAATATCTTTGGAGAAATTCTAAATGTATAGATAAAACTCACTGATACTGATTTCTTTTAGTCACATTTTCTCTTGAAAGTCTAGGTTTTGACTTTATCCTTTTGAGAGTTAATGTGTATTTATGTATCTATAAGGAAACTTTTTTCTTTGCCATTTTCTGTCAGCCTTCAAATATAGATACAGCCAAGCCTACTTACACCTTCCTGCAGAAGCAAAGTAGTGGTTGCTACTCACTTTCTATTACATCTAATCCAGATGAAGAATGGCGAGAAGTCAGGCACACTGGACCTGTTCAGAAGTATGTACTGTGTCATATCCTGTTTGTAATAGGTGGACATATTAGTAGTTTTCATTCATGTTGCTGATTTTAAGTAGTTTACCTTTTTCTTTTTAACTGAGGTGTAATTGACACACAATAAATATTACATTAGTTGCAGGTATACAACATAGTGATTTGACAATAGTTTACCTTTTTAAATGTTTTGAGTTTTGCTCTTATACTGATGGTTAGTAATAGAAATAATAATTTTTTTATTTTTTAGAAAGTTAAAAAAATTTATTAAGAAAACAGTTGGTACCATTTTACTTAGTTTTATGTCAGTAAGACATAAATGGTAACCAAAATGTCAAACTGAGTAAGATTGAAGTATTTGTTGAAAATACCCGAGTAGCAATGTATGGTTTTTATGATTATATAATTCCATATCTGGATATATGGTAGGAAAAGTGGGGTTACTTAACTGAAGTGTGCCTCAATTTAAGGTACTTTGGAGTTTATTAGAACTTCTTTTTCAGAAGTTGCTACTTTATTCATATTTTGTCTCCTCATGGTGGCCAGGCAGAATAGGGAGTCTGTGCATTTGAGAGTGATTTCTCTTCCTCTGTATGTTTCTGTTAAAACAAACAAACAAACAAACAAAAAAAACAAATGAAAAAACAGGATAGAAAATAGCCCATAAAATAGTAACTATCATATTAGCATTTAAAATTTCACATATTTTTATTTGATTTAGGTGCTTTGTTTGCCACAATTAAATCAATTGCAGATGACTTCATCTTCTTGAATCTTTCTGGTTTAAGAAGTACATATTATTATACCTTTATTATTGACTATATTCATGCAATGAGGACCATCATGTGTATTCCAAGATTATAGCTAGAAACTCAGAACTGCCCTTACTTCTGAGATTTTAGAGAAGGTGCCAGAAAAAAGATGCCTAATTAGTGGTTATCTGTTTTCTACTTCTTTCTGCTTGTGTTATAATCACTTGTTTTCTTTATATTCTCTTAAGATTTACATTACATGCACTTTGTTATAGGAAACTTGCCTTCTCTCATCCCATGTTCTTTATTGCTCAGCTGTTGCTGTGGACTAGCCACCAGTAGGAGAACATAGTTTTTGACTGTTGGCTCTTCTAAATGGAAAGGAACTAGTCTTGGGGATTCAAACTTAGATTTGGAAAGTGGAGCATAGGAAAATCTTTTTTTTTTTTTTTAAAGATTTATTTATTTATTTATTTGAGAGAGAGAATGAGAGAGAGAGAGCATGAGAGGGGGGAGGGTCACAGGGAGAAGCAGACTCCCCGCCGAGCAGGGAGCCCGACGTGGGACTGGATCCCGGGACTCCAGGATCATGACCTGAGCCGAAGGCAGTTGCCTAACCAACTGAGCCACCCAGGCGCCCCCATAGGAAAATCTTTTATGGTTTATTCCATCAGTTTGTTGAAAGTTAAAAATTGTACAGAAGAGAGATATCTTTGATGGTATTATAACTGATTGTGAGACATAAGGTATTGATTAGACAAATATGATACTAACCCACATGGGATTGGAAATGAAAAGATAATGAGAGTACTGTTAGTACCTTGTGAAAATAAAGGAAAATATAATTGCTTATATCCTGTTAAGTACTTTTACTCTGTACATTTTAATTATTGAATATATTGCCCTATTAATGTTCTATATAACAAATCTCTTTGATACTAGAATTTTCACTACCAATATGTTTTAACTTTAGTTTTACTTTTTAAGGTTGATTGTATATCCTCCACCACCTACAAAAGGGGGATTAGGAGTAACTAATGAAGATCTGGAATGCTTAGAAGAAGGAGAGTTTCTTAATGATGTAATCATTGATTTCTACCTTAAGTAAGTACAATGATAAATGATCTTCTCATTTATCAGTTTTAATGTGAATCTTAAATTGCATGTCTATCACTGAAGTTTTGTTAACTCTAGCTAAAAGTAATCTGCCAAGAATTCAAAGATTTTTGCCTACCAGGGTTTTCTGTAGTTGACTTCAGTTTCATTCCTTTACCTCCTATAGATGCTATATACTTTAGAAGAGTTACTGTTTTTTATTTTAGTTTCTGTTTATTTGTTTACTTTTGATTTATCGTTCTTGACTGTTTATATTACTGTGGTGAAGGAAGTACTTAAATTACAGATCACTTTGGGAAAGGAAAAGAAGCAACTCTGTAGTTATCTCTTGTGTCTTTAAGCACTATAAGAGTTACCTGTTATTTAAAAAACCCATACCACGATTCTATTAAAAAATAATTTTCAACTTTTTGTATAGCCAAGCTGAAGGAATAGATAGGAAAGTTTTATAAACTTTCATGCAAAGTTTCTAGTCCTCATCTTGCCTGAACCCTCTTGTTTAACTAATAATACTAGCCTTATTCCAGTTACTCAGGCTCTAAATCTCTCTTTACCATTTACTCTTCATCTCAATACTTTACATTTGATTTCTAGAATTGATTTGGGTCTTTTTAAATATCTTTTACCTGGGGCCTCATGAATTATGAGGTTTTCCAGTCTGTCCGGTAAGAACAGGCACTATTCTTGCTGCTGGCTACCATTCCCTCTCATCTTTTCAAGTAGTTCTCTCCCCAGCCTTTTCCTCACATGCATGTGGTGATCAAAATTCTTCTGAATACTTAAGGAGCATTCTCTGCAGGTGTCTGGAGTTTTCTTTATCTACAGCTCTTCCCGTTTCAGTATTCTGATCTGCAAATTCTAGCTGTCTTGGTCTCTACTGACTTTCAATGTCTCCTCAACTTGTAGTCTGCCACCTGGGTTACTCCATCCCATGCTGCAGGCTGGAAACTAGCAACACACTAAGCTGGGGCATTAGGGGAGCTCACCTTGTTTATTTCCCATTTCTCAAGGATCACTGTTCTTTGTTGCCTGATGTCCAGTGTTTTGAAAACTAGTGATTCATATATATTTTGTCTGATCTTTTGCTTCTTTCATCCAGGAGGATAAATCTGGCCTCTGTTATTCCATCTTGGCTGGAAGCAGAAGTCTCCATTATCATTGACTCTTTACCCTCTCTTCCCTCTCTACATAGTCAGTTGCCAATTTTTTCTTATTCTTCTTTTTTATTATTAACATATATCATTTGTTTCAGGGGTACACATCTGTGATTCTTCAGTCTTATACAATACATAGCCCTCACCACAACACATACCCTCCCCAGTGTTCGTCACCCAGCCACCCCATCCCTCCCACCCCCCTCCACTCCAGCAACTCTGTTTGATTCCTGAGATTAAGAGTCTCTTATGGTTTGTCTCCCTCTCTGGTTTCGTCTTGTTTCATTTCAGTTGCCAATTTTAGTAGATTCTGTCTCTCAAATTCATTTATTCTTTTTCTTCTGTCATCATGATTTTCTAGTACTTCTTATCTGACTTGTTATTCTGTCCTTCTAACGAGTCTCCTTGTATCCTTTATCTCTATTTTCCTATCCATTAAGTATATTACGACCACCACTATTCTTCTTAAACTACTCTATGAATGCAATTCCCATTAGAAACTTCCATTAATCTTTTATTACCTGTCAAATGAGTTCAGACACTCTGACATTTGAGAGTCTTGATAATTTGACACTATCTTTTCAGCCATCTACTAATATCCCTGTATGTATTACAAAGTCCAGCAAAATTGAATTATAAATAATTTACTAAACAAAGCCCATTCTTATTCACTCTTCTCCCTTAATGCCCTGTTTGTCTTGATTCCGGAAGACTTTCCTCTTTATCTCAATCTGTTGAAGTTTTATTCCTCTTTCAAGGTTTCTCTGAAGTGGTACCTTCTTGAAACTTTTCCTGATCTTCTAGACAGATACTATTAACTCCCATAATACTTCATTGCATCTCTTTTATAGTACTTATAATATTTTGCCTGATTTTAAAGTTAGTTGGTGGTATTATGATCATTCTCCTTCTAAAGGTTACGCATCTTATATCTTACTTATTTTTGTATTCCTATAATGGTGTCAAATTTATATTTGGTGAGATGAACTGGATCATATTGTTAGTTTTTGTATGTTTTATTGGAATTCACTAATACAGTTTTATTCCTAATTTATTTCCGGTAGTACTTTTCTGTACTACCTTTTCACTGAATTGCCTGTATCTCTGTCTCATTGACTTCTTTTCAGAGGGAATTCTAACTTTATTTTTTTAATTACTTTCTATTTATTAAATTAATGAATAACTTTCAAGTAATAAAGTACATAAATTATAAGTGTACAGCCAATGAATGTTCTCATATATATGCACTCATATAATCATCATTCAGATCAAGGTACCATTTCCAGCACACCAGAAGCATCCTTTTTGTCTCCTTCCACGTAGCAAAGCCTCCCCATAACCACATTAAAAAAATTTCAAGGTGTGTTTGTTTTTTATGCTTTTTTTTTTAAAAAGCAATTACAAGGTCATTTTTGAACCTGCATAAACTATTAAGAATAGCAGAGTTCTCTAATTATGAAGGGATTACGTACTAAATCATTGAGTTATAAGCTTATGTTGAAGAATTGTTTTAGTAGAAATGGACAAAGGATTTATAGGTTAGGCATATCTCATAGTAATTAAAATTTTTCTAAATTTATTGTAGGAGTGTCATGGTTTCAGTATTTGATTAATCTTTCCTTCTATACTCACTCCTCTGGATTGTAAGCTATATGGTGGCAGGTACTCTTTTCCTCCCTGTTATTTTATATCTTAGTGTAAAAATGGTGCCTGGTGGCATGTTAGGAATTTGATAAATACTTATTAAGTAAGTGGAAGAATAAGCGGGCAATTTCTGTTTTAAATAGTCTTGATGGAGGGTGAGGTAAATAAAGAACCAAAAAAACTGAAATCAGAGCAAATTGCAAGATTGCTTTGAATCTAATAGGCCATAAAAACAAAGATTTCCAGAATACATAAGATAACTGGGAGAAGACCAGGTAAAATCTAAAAATAACTTACTTTTGTGGTGTTGCTGTTTTACAGGTATCTTATATTGGAGAAGGTATCAGATGAACTTGTTGAACGAAGTCACATTTTTAGTAGCTTTTTCTATAAATGCTTGACAAGAAAGGAAAATAATTTAACAGAAGATAATCCAAATCTTTCGTAAGTCATTCTTTCAATGTACATAAGTTTTAAGAGGAAAATATGCTATTTTGATGTTTCTAAGTGAAAAAACTTCTTACAGTATTTCCTGGAGTGAGCAGTATTACCACTTTGCAGGCTTTTTTGCTCTAAGATCTACTTCTCACCCTTCCACTGTTCTGTTCCCTATCACAGGAGGTTGATTCTTGCAGGCTGTATTTCCAAGTGCATGTTCTGTGGGGGACACTGGAGGTTGGAGGGCAAGGAAGGAAAAAGTCAGGTTATCCCCTTTGCCTTAGGCAGTGATTTTGGCAGTGGCTTTTTTTCCTCTGTGGGTTGTATCTCTCACTGGACAGATCTGTAAGAATGCCAGCTCCTATCTAGAGGTATTACTGCTTCTTCCCCTTTGCCCTTTAGTGTAGAGGTGTAGCGGTTTCCTCCTATGCTAATCTCTGGTTACCTCTCTGCTCCCTTTTTTGGCTTTGCACTTTCTCTATCATCACTGTAGCCAATTCTCTGCATTACATTTTATCTGTCTTAAAATATAGGGTGTCTTTTGATTTTCTTGTCAGACTGTCACCAAAATACTACTTTTTAGTTAAACTACTGTAAATTATACAAAATACTATGTTCACGTAATTTAGCTTATAATCAGAATTAATGGGGAGGGATATATGGAAGGAGAAGATTTATTAAATAAATCAGATATTTAATTTTTTTGATGCCTTCCTGTTCTATTTTATATATATGGAAATTGATGGTTAGTACCTTGCATTTAATCTTACATTTTGTTTTAAGATTACTAGTCAGTGCTTGGCATAACCACCTAGAAACTGACAAAATGAAAGCAGATAGAATCTGCTGTAGTTTTATTTATTTATTTTTTTAAAAGATTTTATTTATTCATTTGAGACACAGAGATAGAGAGAGAGAGCATGAGCAGGGAGGGAGGCAGAGGAAGAGGGAGAAGCAGGCTTCCCGCTGAGCCAGGAGCCCGATGTGGAGCTCGATCTTAGGACCCTGGGATCATGACCTGAGCCGAAGGCAGATGCTTAACCATCTGAGCCACCCAAGTGCCCCGAATCTGCTGTTCTAAATTTTAAAGTAATTTTTAAAATTAAAATTTAATATTATGTGTTTGATCATATATAAAAGTAATATAAAACAAAGATACATAAGTGGCATATTCCAGGGTAATACATATATATGATACTATGCTTAGATACTATACTTAGTATGTTATACACACACACACACACACACACACACACACACTCACACTTGACCCTGGAACAACATGGGTTTGAAACATGGGGGTGCACTTACATGCAGATTTTTTTAAATAAATACAGTACACGTATTTACTGTAAATACTGTAAATGTATTTTCCTTATGATTTTCTTAATAACTTTTTTGTATACCATCTATTTACTTATTTATTATTATTATTTATTATTTTCTTTAGCTTACTGTATAATTTTTATAATACATTATATAATACATGATATAATACATATAACATACAAAATATATGTTAATTGATTTTATGTTATCAGTAAGGCTTCTGACCAACAGGAGGCCATTAGTGGTTAAGGTTTTGGGGAGTCAAAAGTTATATACGTGGGTTTTCAACTCCATTGGGGGGGTCAGTGCCACTAACCCTCTCATTGTTCAAGGGTCAACTGTGTGTTTGTGTGTGTGTCTCTCACAGACAAAAACTCATCCTAATGCTTGGCCTGAGATATATGTAATTAGTATTCACACAAAGAATTTCTATAAATCAGTTAAAAAAAATAAAAAAGCCCAGAATCAAAGTGGTAAGGGATATAAACCTTAATGGTAAATAAATCCCTGATAAAGAGACTCAAACTACCAGTGTTAGGAAATTGCAGACTAAATGATTCACAAACTCATTACTATGGATTATGAGATGCTGACAGATCTGGCTTCTGTTCATCTCCCTAAACACATCTCATGACATTCTTTCCCCTCACTTATCCTACTTCATTCAGCTCAACCTACCTCCTTTCAGTTTGCAAATATGCGAAGCTCTTTCCTATTTTCTGATGAAATTTCTTCTCCTGGCACTTTTTTGTTTCATAACATGATCTCTAATCATTTATTTGTTTGTTTGCTTGTCCTAAAGTTAAGCTTCATGAGGTCATGAACTTCATCTGTCTTATTTTCTACTCTATCCCCAGTGCCTTTTGCTCAGTGCTTGGAACATACTAGGAACTCAAGAGACTAATCATGTATCTTACTGAATGGGGAGAGAACTGTTAGACATTTAATTGAAGATTTTCCAAAGAGTTAGGAATTGAGAATAAGAGATTATATTGTGTTCCCCATATTCTCTCCCGTTCTTCTTGCCCCATCCAGTGTCTCATATGTTACCAATCAAATAAGGTTAGCATAATCAGGAAATCAAGCACCAACATAACAAAAGAAAACCAGGTGCTTAAGATTTTCTTTGTGTGTTTTTTTTTAAGATTTTATTAATTTATTAGAGAGAGAAAGAGCACGAGCAGAGGGAGGGGCAGAGGGACAAGCAGACTGCCTGCTGAGTGAGGAGCTGGACGTGAAGTGGGACTCAATCCCAGAGCCCTGAGATCATGACCTGAGCTGAAGTCAGATGCTTAACTGACTGAGCCACCCAGGCACCCCTATCTTTAAGATTTTCAGATGGAAAAACAAATTAATAGGCTATGCACTAGTTGAAAATAATTGTTTATAATCACTGAAATGGTTGGGGCATTCTGAAATAAAATTCAGTAAACATAGGACTTCTGATTATTTTATAAAGTTAATCTACATTGTGTCTAATTTCTACCACTTTTTTTCAGCTCATTCTAGATTCCATCTTCTTCCTAATATTTATCCCTGTGAGTTTGATTAGATATTCAGATGAACAGGGATGGGGCAGAGATGTCTGTTTCCTATATTACTTGGAACTTAAAAAAATAAATATAAAAGAACTTAATGATTTGTTTCATTCTGTGCATAAAAAAGAGGTTCTTGAAGGGACTGAGCCAGAAGTCACATACCATCTCTTTTATGTCACTGTTAAATACCACCCCTCATAAAACTTTTTTTGATATTCAGACTTGGTTTGATATCTTCCTTCCTTAGTTTTCCTGATTAAGTAAAGAAAAGATAATTATTTCTGCGTCCCAATTCTTTTCTAGGTAGCTTTTTTAAATGCTGTAACATAATTCCTTTATATTCCTTGTGACACTTATATTTTAGTTACTTGTTGTAGTTGTTTTCTGCCCTGATTATTTTGTAAATTCCTTAAAAGTGGTGTGGGTGATTTTTATTAATTGTTCATAGGAACCTAACATTTGTTGAAGAAATAAAATGAAAGGTGGGTGAATGGTGGGTATATTTAACTCATTATCTTATAATTTCCTTATATATGAAATGAAAGGAGATGAATGTCATCTTTAAAAAAATCTAAGAATATATGCCTCATTCCTCCTCTTCCGTTAAGTTTTAACACCTCCCTCATCACAGATAAAACATTTAGATGATTCTCTTAAGGTTTTTATCATGTCCACATGGAGCTAAACTGAGTAAATAGGAATAACTGTTTATATTTAGTTGCTGAACCACTTTTGGAATCTGTAAAACATTTTATAAATTGCTTTTATTCTATGACATTATTGTTTATAAATAGTGATTAGGTTTAAGAACAAACCAGGAGTTAATGAAAAGAGGTGAATAATATATATCTTAATGTGTGTTAAATATTATATATCTTAGAGAGGATGGTTAAGTAAACTGAACCTAGCATTTTTCAGTGTATAAAAATGACTCTTGATATCTGTATCTTAAATTTAAAATTTTATATATGTAAAATATCTTTCATATTCTCAGAATGGCACAGAGAAGACATAAAAGAGTAAGAACATGGACTCGTCACATAAACATCTTTAACAAAGATTACATTTTTGTGCCTGTAAATGAGTCGTGAGTATTTTAGATTATTTAAACACAAAATTGGAAAGTACAGAAAAAAATATTTTGTGTGTTTTTAGATTAATAATCAGTAAAAAGTATGGGTATGTAAATTCCAGGTATCATTTTTAATTTTTCCCAAAGAAATGGCTAAAACTATGAGTTACGTATCTTAGATTTTGGTTTGACAGTGGTTGTATTGTAAATATAGTGAAAAAATAAAATGACAAATACGCACAAGACTATAATGACTGAGACATTGAGTTTTTCTTTCTTGGACTCAAAAGATTTTTTGAATAAAAGATCAAAAGATTTTAGGATGAATCTTAAAATATTTAAGAGAACAAGCTCTTTAAGCACAAATAGAAAAAAAGGTGATGCTGTGAGTCTGTTTATTAAAGCAGTTCCTCAATAGGAAGCACTGCTTGGGTGAAAGTAAATAAATTTGAAATAACTCAGATTTTACCCTAAGTAGTCTTACTGCTTATTTAATTACTTTTGGAATGTGTATTCCATATTGTGTCAGATATTACAATGTGCTTCTTCAAAATTGATGTGAAGTTTGTCATACCCACTTTCTCAGCTGTAGGTCTAGAACACATTCCTCTGCATTGTTTAGATTTTGTTATTAAGATTCTATTTCTTTTCAACAGCTCTCACTGGTACCTTGCAGTCATTTGTTTTCCATGGTTAGAAGAAGCTATATATGAAGATTTTCCACAAACTCTGTCCCAGCACTCCCAAGTCCAGCAGTCTCAACATGACAACAAAACAATAGGTGATAAACTTAATGTAGATAGTGTTTTTAATAATGACGACAACAGTAAATGATTATAGTGAACAATATGAAGTTAAAAGATAGTATAGTTTTTATTATGAAACTTATTAGAAGAAAGAATAAGAAATCTGAAATTTTCATGATAGATGCCCAAACTCGTGTATAGCCAGATGTAATTCTTAAGTTATACTGTTATGTCAAGTTTTATTGTAGCACTTTTTATAATCTTGGTAACATGACTAAGAATTCATGTTATGGATCTGCAGGCATAGACCAGTTCAGGTCTTTTGCCTCCTTGGTTAAATTTATTCTTGGGTATTTTATTCTTTTTGGTGCAATTGTAAATGGAATTGTTTTCTTAATTTCTCTTTCTGCTACTTGTTATTAATGTATAGAACTGCAACAAATTTCTGTATATTAATTTTGTGTCCTGCAACTTTACTGAATTCATTTATTTTAAGAGTTTTTTGGTGGTGAAATCTCGCATTTTTTTCTTAACATAAATGAACACAGTTCTTGTTGACGCTAGTAAATTGGGTAGGTAATATCAGATCTCTTAAAATTCTTCCATGATTTTTCTTATGTTACAGCCCAAATCTTAATTAAGTAAGCAAATAAGCCTACTTTTTTGGGGAAAAAAATGAAAATTATGTGTTTTATAGCTGTAGTCTAAACAGTAAGCAGAATTATTAATATCCATTATCATTAATACTGGCCCAAACCACATCTAAATACTTTGCATTAAACATAAAATAAACACTCATAACGGCTTTATTATTTCTAACTAGATAATGATCTACATACTACTTCAACACTGTCTTTGGGCACAGAGGATTCCCAAGTAAGTATGTTCTTTTAGAAGGAAAACTCTTGAATGTAATTTTATCTGTAAAATAGGGCATAGTGAGGATGGATGTTGGACCATAATAAATTGTGCTGTTTTATGGTTCTTTGATGTATTTTATGGGGATAGGAAAGAGGAGAAGAGAAATTATCATTCTTCTTGCATTTGTTTAGCTTACTTTAACTTTTTTCATTTGTTTATTTAGTAATTTATTTGGTCATTTTGGTTGGTTCCTTTTCAGATGTACTTTTATTCTTCATATGTCAGCATTTCTTTTTAGCTAGTGTAATTAGTAACCTAAACAACCATATATATATATAAAATATTTAATATATTTACATTAATATAATCAATATATTATAAAATAATATAATTAATATAAATATAAAATAATTAATATAAATATAAAAATATTTAATATATATATTAAAATTATTTTTATTTGAGTGTAGTTGACATACACTGTTAACATTAGTTTCAGGTGTACAACATAGTGATTGACAAGTTTAAATGTTATGCTATGCTTACCACAGACGTAGCCACCATCTGTCACCATATAATGCTATTAGAGTATCATTGACCATATTCCTTATGCTGTGACTTTTATTCCTGTGGTTTATTTATTCCATAACTAGAAGCCTGTATCTCCCACTCCCCTTCACCCATTTTGCCCATCCCCTGACCCTCCTCCCCTCTGGCAACCATCAGTTTGTTCTCTGTATTTATAGGTCTGATTCTGCTTTTTTTTGTTTATTCATTTGTTTTTTTAGATTTCACATATGAGTAAAATCTTACAGTATTTGTCTTTCTCAGCCTGAGTTATTTCACTTAGCATAGTACCCTCTAGCTCCATCCATGTCATTGCAAATGACAAGATTTCATTCGTTTTTATGGCTAATAGTCCTCTCCGTGTGTGTGTGTGTGTGTTTGTGTGTGTGTGTACACACACACAGCACATCTTCTTTATCCATTTGTCTATTGATGGGCACTTGGACTGCTTCCATATCTTGGCCACTGTAAATAATGCTGCAGTAAACATAATGGTGCACATTATCTTTTCAAATTAGTGTTTTCACTTTCTTTGGGTAAATACTGAGTGGTGGAATTATTGGATTGTATGGTATTTCTCTTTTTAATTTTTTGAGGAGACTCCATATTGTTTTCCACAGTGGTTGTAGAAAACCAATTTACATTCTCACCAATAGTTTATGAGGATTCCTTTTTCTTCACATTCTCACCAACACTTGTTATTTTTTGTCTTTTTTGATTTCTGGCAGGTGTAAGGTGGTATTTCGTTGTGGTTTTGATTTGCATTTCCCTGATGATTAGTGATGTTGAACATTTTTTCATGTGTTTGTTGGCCATCTGTAGGTCTTCTTATGTCTATTCAGATCCTCTGCCCATCTTTAATTGGATTTTTGTGTGTGTGTTGAATTGTATAAGCTCTTTATGTATTTTGGATATTAACCCTTATGAGATATATCTTTGGCAAATATCTTCTCCCATTCACTAGATTGCCTTTTCATTTTGTTGATGGTTTCTTTTGCTGTGCAAAAGCTTTTTATTTTGATGTAGTCCCAATAGTTTATTTTTGTTTTTGTTTCCCTTGCCTAAGGAGATAAATCTCAAAAAATGTTGCTAAGGCTGATGTCCAAGAGTACTGCCCATGTTTTCTTGACGTAGGTTTATGGTTTCAGGTCTCACATTTAGGTCTTTAATTTTAAGTTGAATTTTGTGTATGGTGTAAGAAAGTGGTCCAGTTTCATTCTTTTGCGGTCCAGTTTTCCTGAACCGTTTAATTGAAGAGATGGTCTTTTCCCCATTTTATATTCTTGCCTCCTTTGTTGTAGATTAATTGACCATGTAGGTGTGGGTTTATTCCTGTGCTCTCTATCCTGTTCCATTGATCTGTGTGTCTCTTTTTGTGGCAGAACCAAACTGTTTTGATTACTCTAGCTTTGTAGTATAGCTTAAAATCTGAGGTTGAAATACCTCCAGCTTTGTTCTTCTTTCTCAAGATTGCTTTGGCTATTTGGGTTCTTTTGTGGCTCCATACAAATTTTAGGATTATTTTTACTAGTTCTGTGAAAAATACTATTGGTATTTTGATAGGGATTGCATTGAATCTGTAGATTACTTTGTGTGGTATGGACATTTTAACAAATCCATGAACATGGTATATCTTTCCATTTGTTTATTTGTCTTCAATTTCTTTCATCAGTATTTTACATTTTCCGAGTACAGATCTTTCACCTCCTAGATTGTTTATTCCTAGGTTTTGTTGTTGTTGTTGTTGTTTTGTTATAATTGTAAATGGGATTGTTTTCTTAGTTTCTATTTCTGCTATTTTGTTATTAATGTATAGAAATGCAGCAGATTTCTGTATATTAATTTTGTGTCTTGCAACTTTACTGATTTCATTTATCAATTATAATAGTTTTTGGTGCAGTCTTTAGGGTTTTCTATATATAGTGTGTCATCTGCATATAGTGACAGTTTTACTTTTACCTTACCAGTTTGGTTGCTTTTTTTTTTTTTTTAAAGATTTTATTTATTTATTTGACAGAGAGAGACACAGCGAGAGAGGGAACACAAGCAGGGGGAGAGGGAGAGGGAGAAGCAGGCTTCCCGTGGAACAGGGAGCCCGATGCGGGGCTCGATCCCAGGAATCTGGGATCATGACCTGAGCCCAAGGCAGACGCTTAACGACTGAGCCACCCAGGCGCCCCAGTTTGGTTGCTTTTTATTTCTTGTCTTGTCTGATTGCTGGACTTCCAATACTATGTTGAATAAAAGTGGTGAGAGTGGACATCTTTGTTCCTGGTCTTAGAGGAAAAGCTTTTAGCTTTCCCCATAAGTATGATGTTAGCTATGGGCTGTCATACATGAACTTTATGATGTTGTTGAGCTATGTTCCCTCTATGTTGAAAGTGTTCATCATGAATGGATGTTGAATTTTGTCCAGTGCTTTTTCTGCATCTATTAAGATGATCATATAGTTTTTATCCTTTAATTTGTTAATGTGATGTGTCACATTGGTTGATTTGTGGATACCAAACCATCCTTGCATACCTGGAATAAATCCCACTTAATTGAGGTGAATGATTCTTTTAATGTAGGGTTGAATTCAATTTGTTAATATTTTGTTGATGATTTTTGCATCTGTGTTCATCAGAGATATTGGCTTACAGTTTTCTTTTTTTTTTTTAGTGTCTTTGTCTGGTTTCAGTATCAGAGTAATGCTGGCCTCGTAGAATGAGTTTGGAAGCTTCCCTTCTATTTTTTTGGAATAGTTTGAGGAGAACAGATACTAACTCTTCTTTATTTTTTTAAAAAAATATTTATTTATTTTTGAGAGAGAGAGAGGGAGCAGAGGGAGAGGGACAAACAGACTCCACACTGAGTGCAGAGCCCAATGTGGGGCTCGATCTCATGATCCTGAGATCATGACCTGAGCCAAAACCAAGAGCTGGTCGTTTAACTGACTGAACCACCCAGACACCCCCTAACTCTTCTTTAAATGTTCCGTAGAATCATCTATGAATCTATCTGGTCATCGACTTTTTGCTTGTTTTTTGATTTCTGATTCAGTTTCATTATTAGTAATTGGTCTGTTTAGATTTTCTATTTCTTTCTGATTCATTTTTGGAAGATTGTGTGTTTCTATGAATTTATTCATTTCTTCTAGGTTGTCCAGTTTTTTGGCATTTAAGTTTTCCTAGTAGTTTTTATAATCCTTTGTATTTCTTGGGTGTTGTTATTTCTCATCTTTCATTTCTGGTTTTATTTGAGTCCTCTGTCTTTTGTCTTGATGAGTCTGGGTATAGGTTTATCATTTTGTTTATATTTTCAAAGACCCAGCTCTTGGTTTCATTAATCTTTTCTGTTGTTTTTCTTTTTAGTTTTTGTTTCATTTATTTTCAACCTGAGCTTTATTATTTCCTTTCTTCTAGGTTTGGGCTTTGTTGGAGCTTTCTTTTCTAGTTTCTTTAGGTGTAAAGTTAGATTGTTTATTTGAGATTTTTCTTGTTTTTTGAGGTAGACATATATTGCTATAAACTAATAGCCTCCCAAAGATTTTTGACTATTGTGTTTTCATTTTCATTTGTCTCCATGTATTTTTTTTATTTCCTCTTTGAGTTCTTTGTTGACCCAGTTATTTAGTAGTATGTTGTTTAGCCTTCACATTTTTGTGTTTCATTAACTTTTCTTTTATGGACCTCCAAGCTGGTATGCATGGTCTGGATTTGGTGTCTTAATTGACTAAGGTAGCCACCTAGTGATTTTTTTTTTTTTTTTTTTTGTAGGTACAGAGAGCAGCAGCCTTCCTATCCTGGCATAGGCTTATTTCTTTACTGTTACTGGTATAGGGTGGGCAGAAGGAAGGAAGTTTCCTTTTCTGCTCTAACAGTGACACAATAGGGGAGTTTCTTCTTGCTTATAGAAACAGGCTTCCCAGGGGTTCCTGGGTGGCTTAGTTGGTTAAGCGTCTACCTTTGGCTCGGGTCACAATCCCAGCATCCTGGGATGGAGCCCTCTTTGGGCTCCTTGCTCAGCAGGGAGCCTGCTTTTCCTTCTCCCTCTGCCTTCCACCTCACACTTCACAGTCTCTCTCTCTCTCTGTCAAATAAATAAATAAAATCTTAAAAAAAAAAAAAGAAACAGGCTTCCAGATTAGGTTCCTTGGAACACTTGTTCTAAGGCAGATTATGATAAAAGGATTGTAAGGTCAGTTAAGTTGGGTAAGCCCTGTGTCTTATTTTCTCTTAAAACTTCACTGTTACATTAGAATAATAAAGGTATTGAGAAGTTTTTCATAAAAGAAATCTGCTTAAATTTGATCTGTTTCTCAAATTTGTCTCCACCAACATCATATGTTGAGTTAGAAAATGTATGTAAGGGTAGGTTAAATTAACTTGTTTATCTTTGCTTAAGATGGTAACTCTGAATAGAAGTAATTAAAATTCTAGGTTGTTTTTAGGCTATGTTAAAGTGTCATAACTTCTTGAGGCCACATGTAAAAGTGTGTAAGGTCAGTATAAGAAAATAAATCAGTGAATTTCTGAAAAAATGATGTTGGCTCACTTTAGATGATGAAAAGAGCTCTTACTTGAAATTTTAATTTCAGAGTATTTCAAACATTTTAAAGAGTAACTGCATATTAATTTATTCAAATTGGTTTTAATTGCAAAGTCATAAAAATTCCTGTTATTTCAGAGTACTGAGATGAATACATCAATACCAAAGAAAATGTGTAAAAGGTAGGTACATGCTGTTATAATAGTTTTTTCAGATATTTAAATTTATTCTCTATGGAGATATGTACACCTTGATTTCTTTTTTGCTTTTCATAGACCATGCATTCTCATACTAGATTCCTTGAAAGCTGCTTCTATACAAAACACGGTTCAGAATTTACGAGAGTAAGTAATGACAATTTTACCCTCACTCTGTTATCTAAAATCTCAATAATTTTGAAGCTACTATAAGAATTACTGAAAAGACTATATCAGGAATTATATTTTATTATGTATTTAGATGAGGTCTACAAATCTAATCAATAATTAATATCCCCTATTATATGTTAATATTCAAGTATTAATATTTCTCAAATATTAACTTGTATATATTGAAAGCAAATTTAGAATTTGTATTCATAACTGAACAATAAGTATAATTTTACAAAGGAGCATTGCAGATATTAGTGGTTATCAGAAGTATCATTTTAGAAAAAGTAAGAACTTTTTCACATTTTTATTGTGTGTGTGTGTAATTTTGTAATTTAGTATCTGGAAATAGCTAGCAACTAAAGTTTTAAAATAATTTATCAGTTTACTTCATGATATAAATGAGTTTGTGTGAATTATGAAGTTGAGTTGTTGAAAAAAGTCTAGATTTTAGTTTAAAACTCAGATGATTTTCTTTTAAGTAGTAACCCTTGAAGCCTCACATACTATAATTTGTACTGTTAAATTTGGCTTGAGGCAACACATCTGGCAGCAAATGTTTTTCCATCTTTGTGTTGAATAATAGTAAAGGGATTTCTACTAGAATCACTCTACTTTTTGATGATTCAAGGTATTTAGAGGTAGAGTGGGAAGTTAAACGAAAAACTCATCGTGAATTCAGCAAAACAAACATGGTGGACCTATGCCCTAAAGTTCCTAAGCAAGATAACAGCAGTGATTGTGGAGTATATTTACTGCAATATGTGGAGAGCTTCTTTAAGGTATGTAAAGATGAAAATAAATTTTTTATTCACAATTACCAGCATATAATCACAAATTACTGGGTGAGCAAAGAAGCAAGGAAATATTACAGGTAATCAAGAAAGAAAAAAAAAAAAAACCACATATAATCCAGATATTGGAGTTATTTAACAGATAAGAACTTTAAAATTATTTGAATAATATGTTAGAGAAAAATAGTCAAAGATGAACAAAATGGATAGAGATGGAATCTACTAAAAAAAATCAAGTGGACTTTCTAGAGCTGAAAATGCATAATGTATCTGAAATTAAGAACTTATTGACGTTTGTTGTGATGAGCATTGGGTGTTGTATATGTGTGATGAATCCCTAAATCCTGCGCGTGAAACTAATATTATACTGTATGTTAACTAAATGGAATATAAATAAAAACTTAGAAGAAAAAGAAAAATGAACTTATTGGTTGGGTTTAATAGCAGACTTGGATTCAGCACAAGACAGGATTAGAACTTGGAAAAAGAAAAAGGGCAATAGAAGGAATTCCACTGTATTTTTTTTTTTTAAAGATTTTATTTATTTATTTGAGAGAGAGAGAATGAGAGAGAGCACATGAGAGGGAGGAGGGTCAGAGGGAGAAGCAGACTCCCTGCCGAGCAGGGAGCCCGATGCGGGACTTGATCCAGGGACTCCAGGATCATGACCTGAGCCGAAGGCGGTCGCTTAACCAACTGAGCCACCCAGGCGCCCGGAATTCCACTGTATTTTAAAGAGAAAAAAAGAACATAAAGAAAGAACAGAATATAGGAGACAAGTGTGATACAAGTCAAAAAGTGTAATTTGCATGTAATTAGAGTTCCAGAAGGATTAGGTTGGGAGAAAGAGAAAGGCAGACAAAAATTTGAAGAAAAAATTTCAAAACTAAAAGACTGGGTGGCTCAGTCGGTTGAGTATCTGCCTTTGGTTCATGTCATGATTTCAGGGTCCAGGGATTGAGCCCCATGTTGGGCTCCTTGCTCAGCAGGGAGTCTGCTTCTCCCTCTCATTCTCCTTCTGTGTGAGCACTCATTCTCTCTCTCTCTCAAATAAATAAAATCTTAAAAAAAAAAGACATATATTCAAGAGGCTCAGAAAACCATAAGCTAGATAAATACAATAATAAGCATGAGTGTTACTTTCTAGCTCATCAGTGATACTATAGGTAGCAGTATTAAGGAAGAAATTTTATTTTATTTTATTAGAGATTTCTCTATTTATTTGACACAGAGAGAGAGAGAGACAGCTAGAGAGGGAACACAAGCAGGGGGAGTGGAGAGGGAGAAGCAGGCTTCCCGCCGAGCAGGGAGCCTGATGCGGGGCTTGATCCCAAGACCGTGGGATCATGATGTGAGCCGAAGGCAGACGCTTAATGACTGAGCTACCCAGGTGCCCCGGAAGAAATTTTAAAAGCAAGGAATCACTCTTTGCTTTTTAAACTGTCCACTCATTGCTTCAGTCATTACCAACATTATTTGTGAAGCCCCTCTCCCCTCTCTGGAGGTCAGGGGTGGGTGAGACTGAAAGTTCCAACCCTCTAATTGAATTGCTGGTTGTCTTGGCAACCAGCCCCATTTTTTGGTGTGGTGTTATGAAAATGGGTATAGGAGTAGGGTTTTTTTGACTAGTACCAAAGGTACTTTTAGCATATAAGGGTTATAGTATACAGTTAGAACTTACGGTATAATTGGGAAGGAATGGTAATACATAGTTTTAGGTGAATTATATAGTATATGAATTATATCTCAGTAAAGCTGTTATTTTAAAAAGTTAGCAGTTTCTCATTTCTTGTGAGATGAAATTAAAACAAGGGCACCTGGGTGGCTCAGTTGTTAAGTGTCTGCCTTCAGCTCAGGTCATGATCCCAGGGTCCTGGGATCGAGCCCCGCATCGGGCTCCCAGCTCTGTGGGAGGCCTGCTTCTCCCACTCCCACTTCCCCTGCTTGTGTTCCCTCTCTCGCTGTGTCTCTCTCTGTCAAATAAATAAATAAAATCTTAAAAAAAAATGAAATTAAAACATTTGAATTGTACTGCTAAAGTGATTGCATTCTTTCTTTTCTTTCATTAGGATCCTATTGTTAATTTTGAACTTCCAATTCATTTGGAGAAATGGTTTCCTCGTCATGTAATAAAGACCAAGCGGGAAGATATTCGAGAGCTCATTTTGAAACTTCATTTACAGCAACAGAAGGGCAGCAGTAGTTAGTTAATCTGTACAAACATGACACAGATGTTCTATAAGATTACTGGAAAGCCGCTTACAGCATTTGTGTTAGCTCACAGAGAAGAAAATAACTTGTGGTAGTTTTATAAGTCATTGAACAGTATCTAAAATATATGATATTATTAGATTGTTGAGATCTCATAGATGCAGTGGAAAATGGGGGTGATATAAACTTATTAGATAGAAATTAAAATTTCATAAATATTTGATATTTTTCTGATTAAATATGCTTCTGATTATGCAATAGCATATGTAAATGTGGGAATGTTTTTGTAGATAATAAAACTATGTGATCTGTACTTCCATATAAATGGGAGTTGAGGGGAGTTTGGTCCTCCCTGGTGCCAGCCCCAGTGCTTGTCAAGTTTGTTGACAAGTCACATTATATTGTAATTCTATTCTTTGCAGCTCAAGCATGCAGTATGAATACTGTGTATTTTTTTAAAGAAGAATTTAGTATTAAGGCTTCAGAAAATGCCATTTACGGCATCCCTTCTGTATAGTGTAAAAGAGGACATGATGTTAGGAGATGATAAAAACTGACTCTTTCAAAGCGCAGCTTATTTTTCTCAGTTGCTAAATGGAACTGTTACTCTGCTGTAATTGTTATATGTTCTCTTTTTCTTTTGATGTCATATGTGGGAATCTGAAGATTTAGTTCATTCATTCAGAATGAAATTTGGAACAAAAAAATGTTAACTGTCCAAAATAGGTTTTTAAAAATTACATATGTAGCTCAACTTAGTTTGAGGTATAGCTTTATCAATATTGACTTCTATCCTACTCTGATATCTTAGAATGTATATACACAGTTTCTGTAAGTACATAAGATAAAATTGGTGTCCTCATAACTTTAATTAAAAAACACCCTCAAAATCTTATTTATTAATTGTTAGAACTAAATATATAATTTTATAGCTACTTCTGTTTACCCGGTATTCATCTGAAAAGCCAGATTGCTAGAATTGCTTTTATATTTTTAAATGGTAGTTTTTAGAGACCTATGATCCCTATGGAGCATAAGTTTTTATTAAATGTTCAGGTAACAGTTTTGAATTCATGTGATGATGGTGGTATTATATGATTAAGGACTTCACAACCTTTTAATGTTATCAGGAAAATTTTGAGGGGACAATGATACTGTATTTTCTCAGATAAGAAACATGTTTTCTAAGAGTATTATTTTGATCTTCTGTTTTAAGCATCTCTTGGATTTATATTGTTAACTGTATATAAAGCAGTGAAGCAAAGGCAGTTTAAGATAAAGGTAAAAATTGGCACATTTTATTTCAAAATCATGTGAATTTGAGGTTGTCAGTTAAGCCTCAGTGTTTTTGAGTTTTTGTTAATCTTGTCACCATCTTTATATTGTTAAAGATATTTGTCTTTTGGAGATTTCTTATAAAGATGGTTATAATTACATGTTTTCATTCCCAATTTGTGTGTGTATGGGAGGGGACTTTTTAAAATGACTATTAATTATTTTGTACATCTAATTTTGGGAAAGCAAGTATGTAATACATCTTCTTGTGACTTCTAAACTTTTTTGTTTGTATGTTTTTCAAAGGTACCACTGTCCTTTATCATGTTTTGAAGATTGTTTAAAATTCATTTTCCTAAATTCATGTGGAAATAATGTGTTGAATATCAACATTTTATATTAAACACATTTCCAATTCATTAAATTGAGGTGTAATTTTCTTTTCTTAAGAAACATGAGCCATTCTTAGAAATAAATTTTCAAATTTATGATTTCCAGTTCATATCTCATAACTGATGCTTAGATTAATTTTTCTTTTTACTTTAGCAGGCATATAGTTAATTTGTTCATTCAGGAAACATTTTTGGAGCATCTATTAATAAGCAGTTTGCTAGGTACAAAAAAATGAACTGCAGCTTTTATTCTTGAGTCATTTTTAGCCTAGTGGGAGAAATGGACATATGAATAGTTTTAATATTCCTAGTAAAAACTGTAATAGAGTTTCTTGGGAGCTCAGGAGGGAGTTCATCCTAGCTGTGTGTGTATGTGTGAGTGAGAGGTGGTAAAAAGGTAGTAAGAGAGTTGTCACTGGACAGGGAAAGTCTTCCTAGAGAAGATAATACTATTTTTAATTTACAACTCTTGGGATAAAAAAAGTAGTAAGTTTTTTTTTTTGACTCCTATCCAATCACTTAAGTAGGACTTAGAAAAAGTTTAATGCCTCTTATAATCGGCTTGTTTTCCTTTTATGTTATGGGAAAAAATAGGGCTCTTGTCATACAGAGCCCTTTCTAATCTGGTTCCAATCTATGTGCTGTCCTCATCTTTCCAGTGTCACCTACTTTTTAATCATATAAAATTGTTCATTTATGCTGTAATTGCTTTTGGCTTAACACCAAGCTTAAGCCTTTCCTTCATAGCAAATTATCTAGGGTTTTCTTTCTTTCAATAATGTTTCTTTGGAAATGTACTGAGCTAAAATAAATGTGGAATGTCATTTGTATTCAGTATTTTTTTTAATTGTGAAAATGGTCTCTAATTGTTGAACTATGGTCTGGGAGAACTGTGAGTAGACATGCATACTCTGAAGGCCTGCTTGACCAGAACTATATAAAACTTTATTGGAAAACATAGGCTTTTCCTTCCTTCTGTAGAGTCTCTTTTAACTGAACTTGTCCTTGTGGAAATTTGGAAACTTTGCTCAGAGGCCATTAAAAGACAAGCTTTTGTGGGTATAAGGCTTCCTTATGCTGGTATGGTCTACACCCACCCAGCTAGTCTCTTCTCTTACAACTGAGTGCATCCCTTTTGGGGGCTGAAGAAATTGGGGTCGGGACTATTTTAGGATCCTCAAGAGAAATGTGCTTTATAGATCTTCACAAAACTTTTTTTTTTTTTCCAGAGAACTTCATTAGAGGTACATGACATAAGATGTAAATCCAGTGCTATTTGATAGTAAATCCTAGCTTTCCCAGAAACTTTGACTAATTTAATTGCTTTCTACTAGGTTTATTTGATTAAAAACAGCTGTCCTAATACAAAGAATTTTATCTGGTCCCATTGTGGTAAAAGATATACTTTCTTGGTTAAGAGTTCCTCATATACATAAACACACCAGACCTCATGTTTAATAGCTAATTAAGCAACATAGTTATCATGTGGCTATCATTTTTATTGTATGCTTAGTATGTACCAGGCACTATTCTAAGCATTTTCTGTGTATTAACTAATTCAATCCTCACAACAGTTCTATCATGAGTTAGCTTTACTATTCCTATCCCATTTTATATATAAGGAAGAAGACATTAAGTGGTTATAACCAAAGATGTTCAAATTTATTTTTTTTATAGATTTTATTTATTTGTCAGAGAGAGCACAAGCAGGGGGAGCGGCAGGCAGAGGGAGAGAGAGAGAGAGAAGCAGACTTCCTGCTGAGCAGGGAGGCCGATGCGGGACTCAATCCCAGGACCCTGGGATCATGACCTGGGCCAAAGGCAGATGCTTAACTGACTGGGCCACCCAGACGTCCCTGATTTTCAAATTTTTTATCAAGGAGAGAAATTTACATGACAGTAAATATGCCAAAAAGAAATAGCTCCAGGAAAACTAGCTAGAGCTAGTTTTATACCTAGCTCTGTATTTCTGAAGTAGATAGGTACAGTCTGGGCTTATAAATCTTATGCTTACAAATCATAGGCCCTAGGGGCACCTGAACGTCATAGTCAGTTGAGCTCCTGACTCGTAGTTTTGGCTCAGGTCGTGATCTCAGGGTTGTGAGATTGAGCCCTGCGTTGGGCTCTGCACTCAGCATGGAGTCTGCTTAAGACTCTCTCTCCGTCTGCCACCGCCCCCCCCAAAATAAATAAATAAATCAATAAATCTTAAAAAAAAAAAATCATAGGCCCTAGAAGAACCCAGAGAACTTGTGAATCTATCAGGTTCAACTAATAGATTCAGAAAAATTGTAAAACTCCGTGAATTATATGTGAAACATTGTTTTTAAGTGGACTGCTTGTTAAAGGCAAAGAAAGCGTCCCTAAAGAGCTTAGCTGGCTAGATTAGAATAAAGAAATTGTCTCTCCCCATCTGTTCTAATTAGCTTATCTCTTCTGCTTTCATAGCTGTGCTGGTTATTTCAGAAAAGAAGTGAGAGGTATTTTGAAAGGACACCATTTTTATTTAAGCTAATTTATAATGGTTTTAGAATGTCAGTTCTCAAACATAAACTCTTAAATGTTAGACCTTTCCTATAATAATTCGTTACTGGAAGTTTCAAGTCTTTTCGGGTGCTCAAGTTAAGGATTTTGGCTTCTCCTCATTCCTTTGATTTTGGCCCAAATGATTATGTTTCCTCATTTTGGGAAGATTTCTCTGGGTATTTTGATACTTGTCATGATAGAAGGAAACCTTACATCATTAACAGGTATTTAAAAATCATATTGTTATTTTTCCTTATATTTGTAGTATTTTTTCTTTAAAAATAACATTATTTGTTATGACTGTTGTAAGAAGTTGAATCAAATGCTATTCTATTAGTCTTTGGTATTGCTTCGTTTAAACTTTTAAAATCTCTTCAATAATTTTGGTTTTCTTCTTTAGTAATTTCTACTTCAGACTTGCTTCCTCATTTCTTGTGTTGCAATTGGAGATATAGTTTTTTCAATAACTAAGAATCTTGAAATAAAGGAGTAGATGGAGGAAAAATTGACTGCTCACTCCTACCCCTCTAGGCATGCCTGTGTATAATCTGAGCAATGACTTTAAAATCAAAATGTGGCACGAAAGTCAGTTTTTCTTTGTTAACCTTTCTTACTGTATCTTCGTTCATTATCCAAAGACTTGTCTATGCTTTCACTCTTTAGCACAAACCTACATGTCTTTAGAAGATATCCAAGAACCCAAGAGTGCAGTTCCTTTTTTCCTGACTGACTCAGAATCCACAGATACTTCTCTTTCTACTGAAAAGAAACTACCTCTGGACCACAGAGAAACTGAGAAACAGTGGTTGCTGAGAAGAAAACGATCTATTTTGCTTCCTAATGGTGTGAAAACCTGTCCGGGTGAAAGTGTGACAGAGGCTGTGGCAAACCATGTAAAATATTTTAAAGTACGAGGTAAGTGAACATCCAAACCTTGGGGCTTCATGATGCAATTCAAACATAGTTCTAACGTGTGTTGTATCTTGTGAAAATTCAAAGTTTGTGATAATTTAGACAGACACTGAGCCAAATATTTTCTTTGTATTAGCTATGGGAAAAGGACTTGCTAAAAGCATAGTATTTATATAGCTCCAGAGGCAAGTTTAAGAGTGGAAATGGCTTAAATCTTTTAAGCACGTCAAAAATACCAGTTTATGTTACTGGAAAATTTAATTATTTTTTACTTCATCATTAAGTAATTTGGCTAAATATACCCACAAAATATATTTTCCATGGTATACTTACCTATTTGGGTAATTAGTTACTTTACATACATGAAAATATAATAAATTTCTATATTTTATAGTTCGAACATTCTGCAGATTCATGATGACTAGTCTCTGGTTGGTACACACAAACCTTATTATGTCTGAAATGATCGCCCTTCTCACAACAGACCCGAGAACAACAGAACTAGGATTTTATTTATTTATTTATTTAGTTTTTTAAGATTTTATTTATTTTAGAGGGAGAGAGCGCATGAGCATGTAGGGGTGGGGGGTAGGGGTTGGGGGGAGGACAGGCAGAGGGAGAGGGGGAGAAAGTCTCAAGCAGACTCCACACTGAGTCGGAGCCCAATGCAGGGCTCGATCTCATGACCCTGCGATCACAACCTGAGCCAAAACCATCAAGAGTCTGTGGGATGCTTAACTGACTGCGCCACCCAGGTGCCCCCAGGATTTTATTTTTAACTAAACGATTATCCTTGATCGAATCCCTTTTTATTATGTGAATTCATTTTCTATTTCTTAAATTTACTAACCAAAATTGCTTAATTGACCATAATATGTCCCTTAGATTTGAAGGAATCTCAAACTTCACTTTTTGCTGCTCAAGAGACATTAAGAAGCCGTAAGATGTAGTAAACTAGAGTAGAGCTACCTCTACTTAGATTAGATGATTAGATGGTAGTGAAATCAGACTTGCTCATTTGTGTATTTATTCAACAAATGTTTATTGGACAGTTAAATTTTCCATGCCCTGGGCTATATGGATCTTTAGTCTAAGCTGCTACTTTATCTTCTCCTTTTTTACCTTCCTCCCCCTTGTCCTTCTCCTCCTTCCTCACCAAAACGAGTGTTTTTATTTTTATTTTTTCAAAGCAAGTTTTTTTTTTTCATCTTTTTTTTTTTTTTTAAGATTTTATTTATTTATTTGAGACAGAGAGAATGAGAGAGAGAGAGCACATGAGAGGGGGGAGGGTCAGAGGGAGAAGCAGGCTCCCTGCCGAGCAGGGTGCCCGATGCGGGACTCGATCCAGGGACTCCAGGATCATGACCTGAGCCGAAAGCAGTCGCTTAACTAACTGAGCCACCCAGGCGCCCTTTTTTAAGTTTTTATTTAAATTCCAGTTAGTCAACATACAGTGCAATATTAGTTTCAAGTGTACGATTTAAGTGATTCAACACTTATATGCAGCACCTGGTGCTCATCAGAACAAGGGCACTCCTTAATCCCCATCATCTATTTAACCCATTCCCCCCCACTTCCCCTCCAGCAACCCTCAGTTTATTCTCTCTAGTTAAGAGTGTTTTTTGGTTGGCCTCTCTCTTTTTTAACCTTTGCTCATTTGTTTTGTTTCTTAAATTCCACATATGAGTGAAATCATATGGTATTTGTTTGACTGACTTATTTCGCTCAGCATAATACTCTCTAAGCAAGTGTTTTTAAAATAAAAAAAAATAGGGCGCCTGGATGGCTCAGTTGGTTAAGCGACTGCCTTCAGCTCAGTTCATGATCCTAGAGTCCTGGGATCAAATCCCGCATCGGGCTCCCTGCTTAGCGGGGAGTCTGCTTCTCCCTCTGACCCTTCCCCCCCCTCGTGCTCTCTCTCTCTCTTATTCTCTCTCTCAAATAAATAAATAAAATCTTTAAAATAAAAAAATGTACCAGATATTACATATATTTATATATTTGATTTTTTGTTTGTTTATTAAAGTGGCACTCTCTTCGCACCTTTTTTAAAGCAGGTATTTATATCGCTTGATTTTATTTTGGGACTATCAGACATTACTAAGCAATAAGCTTTCCTTTTACTTTTTTAATGGAAATCCATTGACTGTGACTTTTGTGTATGGGGCACGTGGCAGAAGTGGCAAATTCTAAAGAGAGTGAGAAGAGAATAAAGGACTAAAGATGAATGAGAATGACAGTTTATAACTTATCAAAATATGATTTCTACTACCTGGATTTTTACTTTCAAAATAGATAGATCAGAATATCTAGATATCTGTTGGTTAAATAGTGAAAAGGAAATAACCATTTAAGAAATGTGGTTATAGGGATGCCTGGGTGGCTCAGTCGGTTGAGCATCTGCCTTCCACTCAGGTCATGATCCTGGGGTCCTGGGATCGAGTCCCACATCAGGCTCCTTGCTCAGTGGGGAGTCTGCTTCTCCCTCTGCCTGCTGCTCCCCCCTGCTAGTGCTGTTGTGCTCTCTCTTTGCTGTCTGTCTCTCTGACAAATAAAATCTTTAAAAAAAATGTGGTTATATCAAGTCAGGAAACAACAAATGTTGGCGAGGATGTGGAGAAAGAGGCTGGTGAGAATGCAAGCTGGTACAGCCACTCTGGAAAAGAGTATGAAGGTTCCTCAAAAAGTTAAAAATAGAGCTACCCTAGGACCCAGCATTTGCACTACTGGGTATTTACCCAAAGGATACAAACATAGTGATCCAAAGGGGCACCTGCATCCCAATGTTTATAGCAGCAATGTCCACAATAGCCAAACTATGGAAAGAGCCCAGATGTCCATGGACAGATGAACAGATAAAGAAGATGTGATGTTATATATATACACACACACACACACACACACACAAACACACACACATACACATACATACACACAATGGAATATTACTCAGCCATCAAAAAATGAAATCTTACCATTTGCAACAATGTAGATGAAACTAGAGGGTATTATGCTGAGTGAAATAAGTCAGAGGAAGACAATTATCATATGATTTCAGTCATATGTGGGATTTAAGAAACAAAACAGAGGACCATAGGGGAAGGGAGAGAAAAATAAAATAAGATGAAATCAGAGAGGGGGGTGGAAACCATAAGAGACTCTTAACAATAGGAAACAAACTAAGGGTTGCTGGAGGGGAGGGTGGGGGGATGGTATAAATGGGTGACGGGCATTAAGGAGGGCATTGATGTAATGAGCACTGAGTGTTATATGCGACTGATGAATCACTGAACTCTACTTCTGAAACTAGTAATATACTGTATGTTAATTGAATTTAAATAAAATAAAAAAATAGGAACAGATCAGCAAAAAAAAATTATATTTTTTAATTTCTTTGCTCTTGTCTTTATAAATTCAAGAGATCCTATTGAAAAAGAAGCCAACAAAAAGAAAAGCATTCCTAAATAATTGATTTTAAAATACAGATGCTATGAATGAGATCATTGGAAAGGGACCTCACAGAGCTAAAAGGGTTGGCACAAGCACATCGAGATGGTAACAGTGTTGATACAGCTATTACTGTCAGTTATAAAGAGTAAATGTGTTTTTGAAAATTAGGAAAGATCATGAATATTTCAGCATAGGTTATGAAGAGATTTTGTAGACATAATTGGATTATGCCCTTGGACCCAAATGTTTGGAAATTAGAGGGAGAGATTTATTCAATGTCCAACCAAGGATCTTAGTTCTTCTTACCAAGCTGATTCAATTTAATGGTTTGCCCAATTTTTCCTTCATAGAGGATCTGGCTTCAGTTGCCAGATTTGAAAAATAACAAATTTGAAAAATATCTTTGTTTAAGTAAGAAGCAACTGCATTTAACCTAATGATTTGTAAAATTAAACAGATATTTAGGGTACTTGGAATTGAATGCAGTTAGTAGTATCCTCCCACTTAAAAAATTACATTTGTAGTTGGGCTTTTAAAATAGAGCTTTACTAATGTATACTTTGATGGATTATGAGCTGCATATTTAAATTATACTTTTTGATTAGTTTTAATAAATGTATTTACCCTTAAAATCATCATGCATTTAAGATAATGAATTTATTAGTCACCTCCAAACATTTTCTCATTTGCCTTTGTAATCTCTCCCTCCCTTAGCACTTCTCTTTATCCTGTTACTGAGGCAACCACTAATCTGGTTTTTATCACTATGAATTGTTTGCATTTTCTATACTTTTATATATAAATGTAATCACTATATATATGTATATATATATACTTTTTTTTCTGGCTTCTCTTGCTCAGTGTAATTATTTTGAGACTCATTTATGATTTTTTTGTGTATCAGTAGTTTGTTACCTTTTATTGTTGAGTAGTCTATTTTAGGGATATAGCACATTTTGGGATATTTGGTTTGTTTTCAGTTGTTGGTGATTATAAAGAAAGCTGTTATGAACATTTGTGTTTAAGTTTTTCTGTGAACATACGCTTTCTTTCTGTTGGTTAATAGGAGTGGAATGGCTGGGCCTCATTATAGGTGTATGTTTAACTTTTTGTGAAGTTGCTAAACTGTTTTTTTGGGTTTTTTTTAAAGATTTTATTTATTTATTTGACAGAGACATAGCGAGAGAGGGAACACAAGCAGGGGGAGTAGGAGAGGGAGAAGCAGGCTTCCCCGTGGTGCAGGGAGCCCGATGTGGGGCTCTATCCCAGGACGCTGGGATCACGACCTGAGCCGAAGGCAGACGCCCAACAACTGAGCCACCCAGGCGCCCCGCTAAACTGTTTTCCAATGTGGCTGTACCATGTGCAATGTATTAGGTTCCAGTTTTTCCACATTCTTGCAATATTCAGTATAGTCAGTCTTTTTAAACTGTAACCATTCTAGTGAATATTAAGTGATATCTTATTGTGATTTTAATATGCATTTTCTTAATGGCTAATGGCTAATGATGTTGAGCGCTTTTTTCATGTGCTTATTCACCATTGTATACCTTTTTTGGAGACAAGTTCAAATATTTTGCGCATTAAAAAAATAATTGAGTCATTTGTCTTACAGAATTGTAAGAGTTCTTAATGTATTCTAAATACAAGTTCTTCATCAGATATATGTTTTGCATACAATTTCAGCCAATGTGTGCCTTTTTATTTTCTTAATAATGTCTTTTGAGGAACAAAAATTTTAAATTTTGATGAAATCCAACTTATCTTTTTTTGGGGGGGGATCACTCTTGCCTTCGGTGTTATATCTAAGTTTGCCTAACCCAAAGTGACAAGTATTTTCACCTATCTTTTCCTGTAGAAATTTTATAATTTTTAGGTTTTATATTTAGGTCTATGATCTACTTTGAGTTAATTTTTATATATGGTGTGTATGGATCAAAGTTAAATTTTTGCATATGCTTAGCCAATTGTTCCAGCACCACTTATTAAAAAAGATTATCCTTGGGGCGTCTGGGTGGCTCAGTCAGTTAGGCATCTGACTCTTGATTTAAGTTCAGGTCATGATCTTGGGGTTGTGGAATTGAGCCCCACTCCGGCTCCGTGCTGGACATGGAGTCTGCTTGAGATTCTGTCTCTCCCTCTGCCTATTCCCCTGCTCGAGTGCTCTCTCTCTAAATAAATAAAAAAATCTTAAAAAGAAGATCCTTTCTTGCCTTTGCACGTTTGTTGGAAACCGGTCTTCTGTATATGGTGGGTCTGCTTCTTCACTCTTCATTCTCTTCCACTGATCTCTTTGTCTGTTTTTATGCCAATACCATACTGTCTTGATTACAATACATCTTTAATAGGGAAAGTTCTTCAACTTTGTTCTTCGTTTTTTCAGATTTGCTTGGTTATGCTAGGTCCGTTGTTTTTCATATCAATATTAGAATCAGCTTGCCATCTTCTACAAAAAGGGCTGCTGGGAATTTTGATTGGAATTGTGTTGAATCTGTTGGTCAGTTTGGGAAGAATTGTCATTTTAACAATATTGAGTGTTCTAATCTATGAAAGTGATATATCCCTCCATTTATTTAGGTCTTCAATTTCTCTTGGCAGCATTTTTTAATTTTCAGTGTATAGGTCTTACATGTCTTTTTTTAAATCAGATTTATCTATTTTACTTTTTTTCATGCCATTGTTAATGTTATTTCAATTTCTAATTATTCCTTCCTAGTATATGGGCATACAACTGCTTTTTGTATATTGACCTTTTATTCTGTAACATGCTAAATTCACTTATTAGTTCTAGTAGCTTTTTTGTGTATTCCTTAAGGTTTTCTACATAGGTGATTATTTTATTTGCAAATAAAGATAATTTTACTTCTCATCTTCCAAATTTTATGCCTTTTATTTCTTGCCTTATTGTACCAAATTGTTCCATATGCTTTGTGCACCATGATTTTGAGAGGAAAATACCCTAAAAAAAGACTTTGTTCCATACTGGATTTTTATGTACTGGATAATACGCACAGCCTGAGCCTTAGGAACAAGATTAAAGACAGATTAAATACAGGCATTGCTTTCTTCAGAATATTGTCATCACATCTTGCCTTCCTCCAGCAGTTGGCAGGGCAGGTTTTCTCTGCCACAGAGAGGCATTCGTAGATCACCTATCGTCTCAAAAATCTTCAACAGTCACTAAAGGCTATATAAAAATTGTTTGACAAGGTTGGGATTTCAGAACAGGTCTACTTCTAGGCCATAGTGAAGTATGTGGCAATTGTCTCTGGTGGAGTTTTGCCGTTCCTAGTACCTCTTTCCTTGGGATCGTGCTGATTTTACTCTTTTCTCTACTGGCTGCAGTGTCCTATCTAGGTTTTCCCTCTCTGAGCTGCATGAGGGCTCCAGGCTCCCCCGCCAGCCCCACCAATTCTCCTCCTCTATTAAAATGTATGTGTTCTGAATTCTGTATTCCACGTTAGTTAATTGGGTGTTCTTGTCAGATAGCTCCCATCTGGAAAGCCATTGGTTGAATAAGGATGTATTACCTTTCTGGACAGAATTACTTTTTCAATTTTATTGAGACATAATTCACATACCATACAATTCATCCATTTAATGTATAGAATTCAGTGGTTTTCTAGTATATTCACAGAAATGTGCAACCATTATCACACTGAGTTTAAGAACATTTCATCACCTCAAAAAGAAACCTCACACCCTTTAGTCATCACTCTCTTATCCCTCTATTTCCTCTATGCCTCTCCCCAGGCCTAAGCAACCACGAATCTACTTTTTATTTCTATAGAGTTATCTATTATGGATATGTTAGATAAATGAGATGATATAATACATGGTCTTTTGTGACTGGCTTCTTTCACTTTGCATAATGTTTTCAACATTCATTGATGTTGTAGTATGCATCAGTAGTTTATTTCTTTATGGCCAAATAATAATACTTTCTTATATGGATACACATTTCGTTTATCCATTTGTCAGTTGTTGGACATTTGGGATGTTTTCAATTATTTGGGTATATACCTAGGAGTAGAATTTCTGGGTTATATGGTAACTATGTTTAACCATATGAGGAACTGCCACATACTACTTTCTTTCTTTTTTTTTTTTTTTAAAGATTTTATTTATTTATTTGAGAGAGAGAATGAGAGACAGAGAGCACGAGAGGGGAGAGGGTCAGAGGGAGAAGCAGACTCCCTGCTGAGCAGGGAGCCCGATGCGGGACTCGACCCCAGGACTCCAGGATCATGACCTGAGCCGAAGGCAGTCGCTCAACCAACTGAGCCACCCAGGCGCCCCAGATACTACTTTCTAAAGTAGCTGTACCATCTTAAATTCCTAACAGCAGTATGTGAGATTCTGATTTCTTTACATCTTTGCTAGAACTATGACTTTCCTTTAAAAACAAAAATCACAACCATCCTAGTAGGTGTGAAATCATATCCCCTGGTTTTGATTTACGTTTCTTTAATGATTAGTAACACTGAACATCTTTTTATTTGCTTTTTGGTCATTTGAATATCTTCTTTCCAAGAATATCTTTAGATCCTTCCCTATTTATCATTTTTTTTATTATTGAGTTGTAACAGTTCTTTATATATTCTAGATACAAGTTTCTTAACAGAAAATGATTTGAAAGTATTTTTTCTCATTCTGTGGGTTGTCTTTTCACTTTCTTGATGGTGTCTTCCATGCACTAAAGTTTTTGATTTTGATAAAGTCCAGCTTATCTATTTGTTCTTTTTCAAAATTGTTTTGGTTATTCTAGGTTCATTGTAATTCCATATGAATTTTAGAATTAGCTTGTCAATTTCTATAAAGAAGTCAACCAGTGTTCAGATAGGATTGCATTGGATCTGTAGATCAATTTGGAGATACTACCATTTTAACAATGTTAATGATTCATGTGCGGATGCTTTAATTTGCATTTGTCTGAAGGTGAATGATAGCACTTTTTCACATATACATAAACTTCCTTTGTAAAGTGTTTGTTCCAGTCTTTTATATGTTTTAAAAATTGGATTGTTTGCCTTTTCACTAGAGAGTTGTAGAAATTTTTTATCCTAAATACCAGTTATATGTATTTTGAATATTTTCTGCCAGAAGTGTGGCTTGCCTATCCATTTTTTATTAATAGTATCTTTCATGAGTAGTTGTTAGTTTTGATAAATTCTAATTTTTTTCTTTTGTAGTTGTTGCTTTCTATGTTCTGTCTGTGAAATCTTTGCCTGTGCTCAAGTTATATAGATATTCTTCTGTGTTTTCTTTTAGAACCTCTATAATATTAGCTTACATATTTTAAATTACTTTTTGTATATATTGTAAATAAGTTATTGAGATTTATTTTTCTTTCTTTATAGATATATATTCAGTCTTATAATATTTTTTATAATTTCTTTGAATCACCTTTTTCATAACTAGATCTTAGAGACATTCATTTTTTGTTTGTTTTTACCAACTCCAATTTTCACCTTTGCATTGTCTTCTGGTGGGCACTAAATTTTCATGGAGAAGTTTTAAGAAGCAAGGAAGAGGGGTGTCTGGGTGGCTCAGTCGTTAAGTGTCTACCTTTGGCTCAGGTCATGATCCCAGGGTCCTGGGATCGAGCCCCACATCGGGCTCCCTGCTCGGCGGGAAGCCTGCTTCTCCCTCTCCCACTCCCCCTGCTTGTGTTCCCTCTCTCGCTGTCTCTCTCTCTCTGTCAAATAAATAAATAAATAAAATCTTAAAAAAAAAAAAAAGAAGCAAGGAAGAATTCTGAATCTATAGGTGGTCAACTCTGCCGCAGTCAGCCTTGGCTGGATTCTTCTGTATGCTGTAGGATCAGAAGTTCTGAAGAGCAATGATAAGGATGCAGTTAGTTCACTGAAAGAGAAAACTAAGTTTGCAACCAAAGGTTCATTTTAACCCTGAAAAATCAATTGATAGAGAAACTGTAAATATTCATATATTTTCCTCTCTGTTAAAGCTTAAGGCTTGTTTGTTGGCTTAGACTGTCTTCTTCCATCAAACAACTGTGAGACAGCCAGAATCCATTATGATGATGACATTGATATTCATGTAGCACTAAGGAGTTTATAAAATACTCTCACAGGTAGTTGGTAAGTCAGTAATGATTCATCCAGTTAAATAAGAGAGATGAGTACATTGAAGCATTGAATGGCTAGGTAAGTTACCTGTGGTTATGAAGCTAGTACATGGTAAGGCTAGGGCTAGAATTTAGTTAGGTCTTCCGACTCTGGGAGTTCAGGGGCTGCACCTCAATATGCTAGTGGATAAGCATTCAGTTTTCTTGAGATGAAAAATAATGGTCTTGATTTCTGTGCATTTGCATCCATCTTTCTCCCTCAGCACTCTGTTCCCCTTCCCTTCCATCTCAGTCTATCTCTTGTCCACAGTGTCTGGCAAATGGCCAATGAAATGGTTGCAGGATAGCAACACACTTAGTGCCATACAAAATGTGCAGACAGCCTGTTTAGCATCCTCTCAGATTTGATCCTGTGGAATAATTTAGCAGATAGATTGAATTAGTTTTTATTTTGATATAGCAGTACATTTCTCTGGAATATCACGGTTTTTTGTTTTGTTTTGTTTTTTAGTTCTCCTATCTTTAAAAAAATTTCTTTTAAATGTAATTGACACACAATGTTACATTAGTTTCAGGTGTACGACATAGTGATTCCACAAGATTCTACATTATGCTGTGCTCACCAGAAGTGTAGCTACCATCTGTTACCATACAATACTATTATAATACCATTGGCTGTGTTCCTTATACTGTTCCTTTTATTCCTGTGACTTATTCATCCCATAGCTGGAACCCTGTATCTCTCACTCCCCTTCACCCATTTTGTTCATCCCCTTACCACCTACTGCTCTGGCAACCACCAGTTTATTCTCTACTCTTGTCTTTTTTTTTTTTTTTAGTTAATAGATTTTAATTTTTAGAGAAGTTTCAGGTTTACAGAAAAATTGAGCAGAAAGTCCAGAGAGTTACCTATCCTGTCACTCTTCTACACACACATTTTACCCTCTCATTAGCTTTTTGTGTTAGTGTAGTACTTTTGTTACAATCGATGAGCCAATATTGACACATCATTCTTTTTTTTTTAAGATTTTATTTATTTATTTGAGAGAGAGAGACAGAGATAGCAATAGAGAGCACAAGCAGGGAGGAGAGGGAAAAGTAGGGAGCCCAACTCGGGGCTCTATCCCAGGACCCTAGGATCATGACCTGAGCCAAAGGAAGACGCTTAACTGACTGAGCCACCCAGGAGGACCTTGACACATCATTCTTTTTTTTTAAACATATAATGTATTATTTGTTTCAGGGGTACAGGTCTGTGATTCATCAGTCTTACACAACACACAGCCTCCCCAGTGTCCATCACCCAGCCACCCCATCCCTCCCACCCTCCTCCACTCCAGCAACCCTCAGTTTGTTTCCTGAGATTAAGAGTCTCTTATGGTTTGTCTCCCTCTCTGGTTTCATCTTGTTTCATTTTGCCTTCCCATCCCCTCTGATCCTCTGTCTTGTTTCTCAAATTTCTCATATCAGTAAGATCATATGATACTTGTCTTTCTCTGATTGACTTATTTCGCTTAGCATAATACCCTCTAGTTCCATCCATGTCATTGCAGATGGCAAGATATCATTTTTTTGATGGCTGCATAATATTCCATTGTGTGTGTGTGTATATATATATATATATATATATATATATATACCACATCTTCTTTATCCATTCATCTATTGATGGACATCTAGGCTCTTTCCATAGTTTGGCCATTGTGGACATTGCTGCTATAAACATTGGGGTGCTCGTGCCCCTTCAGATCACTACATTTATATCTTTGGGGTAAATACCCAGTAGTGCAATTGCTGGGTCGTAGGATAACTGTTTTCAACTTTTTGAGGAACCTACATACTATTTTCCAGAGTGGCTGCACCAGCTTGCATTCCCACCAACCGTGGACACATCATTCTTAACTGAAGCTTATAGTTTATGTGGAGTTTATGCTCAGTCATTGTGTTGTATAATCTATAGGTTTTGAGAAATGAATAATGGCATGTATCCACTATTACAGTGTCCTACAGAATGGCTTCTTTGTCCTAAAGAAAACCACTGTGCTCCATCTCTTCATCTCTCCCTCCCTACGACCCCTGGGAACCACTGATCTTTTTACAATTTTCATAGTTTTGCCTTTTCCAGAATGTCATACCATAGGAATCATATAGTATGTAGCTTTTTCAGATTGGCTTCCTTTACTTAGCAATATGCTTTTAAGTCTTCACTGTGTCTTTTCTTTTTTCTTTTTTCAAGATTTTATTTATTTATTTGCGAGAGAGAGAATGAGAGACAGAGAGCATGAGAGGGAGGAGGGTCAGAGGGAGAAGCAGACTCCCCGCTGAGCAGGGAGCCTGATGCGGGACCCAGTCCTGGGACTCCAGGATCATGACCTGAGCCGAAGGCAGTCGCTTAACCAACTGAGCCACCCAGGCGCCCCACTGTGTCTTTTCATGGCTTGAAACCTCATTTCTTTTTATCACTGAATAATATTGCATCATATGGATGTATCATAGCTTGTTTATTCTTTCACCTATTGAAGTATTCTCAACATCTGCTCCACTTTTATAAAGCATAAACATGGATTGTTTTTTGTTTGTTTGTTTTTTGAGAGATGGGAAAAATACCCTGCCTACTAGGAAGTGAATTAATTCCCTCTGTAAGGGCAAGGAGTGGGGAGTACAAATTCTCTTCACATCTGAAAAGTTTAAACTGGCCATACATCAACAGAAGAGCTTTGACTGAGAATCATTCCCATGATCCTCCAGAAAGGACACTAAGGGCAAAAGTGTCTTGGGAATCTGAATAAACAGGTTCATGATCATTGTGAGAACCTCAAAGTGCATTAACTTTCCATAAAATACTTCTCTGTCTCTTTTCCAGTGTGCCAGGAAGCTGTCTGGGAAGCCTTCAGGACATTTTGGGATCGACTTCCTGGGCGTGAGGAATATCGTTACTGGATGAATTTGTGTGAGGATGGAATCACAACTATATTTGACATGGGCACAAATTTTAGTCAGTCTGTGGAACATAGAAGTTTAATTATGAAGGTAAGGGTACTAACAAGAGAAGAATTGCTGGACTATTGTAGGAGCATCTATAGACAGTTAAAGCCTGAAGGTAGAAAGAACAAATGCCAAATCCCTACATTACTTTTTGTTGTTGAATTAGGCTATTTGAGTGAGCTGCCATAGGGCATAGCCTAGTCTTTATATCCCTAGCTCTGGCTATTATAATAAACATTGTTAACCCAGTAAGAGCCTCAGGCTTATGTTTATAAATGTAAATATTTGGAAATAATACTCAGCAATGGTTTAGGCTAAGAATATAAATCTGTGAGATTTGAGCATTCTTGCCAAAATTTTGCATATTATCAATTCAGAGTAGCTACCAATGACACTAGTTAGGATAGAAATTGTAGTTCATTGAATAAATGTTTAGTAAAGTATAAATATAATTCTAATTAGTGAATTTGCTTACTTGTTCTCCTTCTTTTAGACTTAGTTTGTTCTTAGCAAAGGATAAATAAGCATGCATATAGACAAATTACCTGCCTACCTACCTTCTCCTTTTCTTTTTTTTTTAAGATTTATTTATTTATTTTAGAGAGAGAGAGAGAGAGAGAGAGAGCACAAGTGGGAGGAGGGGCAGAGGGAGAAGGGGAGGGAGGGAATCCCAAACTGACTCCTCACTGAGCTCGGAGCCCCACTTGGGCTGGATCCCACGATCCCGAGATTATGACCTGAGCCAAAATCAAGAGTCAGACACTTAACTGACTAAGCCACCCAGGACCTTCCCCTTTTCATGTAGTACATATGTATTCATGTAGCATGCACATATTCATGATAAGAAAATGAAGCTGTTTAGATACATGTGGCAAATTGCTCATGCTGTCTGATATGCCCTGTATATATCCTTGTCCGTCCGTTTGAGTCCTAAATGTCTTCAGCTCAGATGTAACCTTCCTTATGAGGAATCAACCCCCAGTCTCACAGATTTAACTCCCATAATTCTTAGGGCTCCCATAATTCTTTAATGTTGTACCCCTTGCATTTTATTATTATTAGTTGTGTGTGTGACTTCTTCTACTAGACTATGAGCTGAAGAGCAAGGATTATGTCATGATTTGTCATTTTGCCTTCCTGTGATAAAGTAAACATGTAATAGATATTTGTTGAAATAAAGTATATAAGCAATAATTGCAATGTCTTTTTCCTATTTGCTGCAATTTAGAAACTTTTACAAATATTATCTTAAATACTTGTTTTAAGTATTATATACCTTAGAGAGACTAAGGGAAGAATTATTGACTGAATAACTCTGAGCTTTTATTTTGAGTCTAATAGAATTAGATTAGTACATCTTAAAGTAATACAGTATATCATCCAATTCTTTCTACTTTGAAAATTTTATTTCTAGTAGAGGCATGCTATTAATTTCTTTCAACATTTGGCCCTATATTGGGATGATCTTATTAACTAGAGGCAAACTGGG
>NC_138369.1:149425734-149469017 GCF_054177405.1 Leptonychotes weddellii
CCAATGTCTATCACCCAGCCACCCCATCCCTCCCACTCCCCACCACTCCAGCAACCCTCAGTTTGTTTCCTGAGATTAAGAATTCCTCATATCAGTGAGATCATATGATACATGTCTTTCTCTGACTGACTTATTTCAGTTTTTGTGTGTTTTAAAATGTACTCAACTTTTAATCACAGTAACTCACATTTTAAGCCAAGGTGTTACATTTTTTTCTTCTTTTTGTCACATTTAAAATTTTTAAAATTTATTTAATGTTTTTTAAGATTTTATTTATTTGACAGAGACAGTGAGCAAGGGAACACAAGCAGGGGGAGTGGGAGAGGGAGAAGCAGGCTTCCCGCTGAACAGGGAGCCCAATGCGGGGCTCAATCCCAGGACTGTGGGATTATGACCTGAGCTGAAGGCAGACGCTTAATGACTGAGCCACCCAGATGCCCCAATTCTGTCACATTTTTTTAAAGATTTTTATTTATTTATTTATTTGAGAGAGAGTCTTCTGTCACATTTTTAACTGTTCAATATTAATAATTATGAGAATAGCTACCAGTTATTTAGTATATTCCATGTACCAGGCCACATAGTAAGCCCATTAAAACATTATATTTAATAAACAACAAACCTACAAGGAGGTACTAATATCCCCAATTTATAGATAAGGACCTTAAGCATCAGAGTTATTCCTTATTCTAGATTACAAAACCAGATGGGCTGGAGCTTAAATTCAAACCCACTTCTCTTTTTTAAAAAGTTTATGTTTTTTCCCGTTTACCATTGGGCCTCCCTTCTCAGTCATTGCCACCTTTGCAAACTGCTAAATTTGCTAATATGGAATAGCTATTCAGTGAAAAAAAAATACACATACACATATCTACACACACACATTTACATTTATATCAGTGTTGTCCATCTCAATTGTGTCCATAATAAAGGATTAGCTGACAGAGCAACAAATACACATGACATAGAGTTAGTATTACCATACAACAGCTTCTTTTTTTTTTATTATGTTAAGTCACCATACAGTACATCATTAGTTTTTTTTTGTTTTTTTTTTTACATCATTAGTTTTTGATGTATCGTTCCCTGATATACAACAGTTTCTTGTGATGTTACATTGGAAGGTATTTTTCACAAGCAGAAATTTTAGGAAGGTAAGATTAGAAGGCATTGGAAGTATACTTTAAGTGACATATTAGTACAACATGCAGACAAAGGGGGTGATATGTCACCTGGATTGAGTCTTAAATAACAAGTACAAGTTAGCTGAATGAGGAGGAGTTTGGGAGGAACAGTCCAGGCAGAGGGGACAGCATAAGCCAAATGTTTGTAGGGAATGACTTGGGCCAACATACCAGAAGGGTAGATTAGAAGTGACAGGAGATCAGACTGTTAAGAGTAGATAACTCTGTGGATGATAGGAAATCATTGAGGGGTTGTAAGTAGGTGAGTGACGGACTGATTGGACAGTTTTGAATTTTAAAAAGGTCATTATGGTCTCTATACACTATGGGGTGGATTAGAGGGATCAGGGAGACTAGTTACTACTCCATGCCTGAGGAATTGAGGGTCCTAACTAGACATGAGATGCAGAAAGGAAGCATGAGGGATACAAATAGGGAAAAAGATTAGCAGGACTCTGTGATAGGTTGAATGGGAGTGTGAGAGGTTGAGGAAATGGCCTGGGAAACCTCCCTGTTTCTAGTTTGGATGACTAAGAACAAGAACTCAGGCAGAGAAGCAGTTTTGTATATGTAGGCGGGAGATTGAGTTCACTTTTGAATGTGTTTTGAGCCACCTGTGAAATGTGAATTGCCTGGAATTTAGGTATGAATCCAAGGAGAGTGCTCTGAGTTATAAATATAGCTTGTAGGAGTCACCAGGCTTGAGGTAGTAATTGAAAACATTTAGAGTGGCTGAGATTATTCTAGGAGAGTTTGTAAGAGCAGTGAGTTATTTATAATTATCGTGAGAGTTATTTAGAATAATAGTTTCTCTGTTTTACAGATGAGAAAGTGAAGGATTTTGGGTTTTGCCTCCATTACCAAGCAAGAGAAAATAGGACTTGAAACTAGGTCTTCTAAGTTAGTGTTCTTTTTATTATATTGGTCTCAAAATAAAACCACTAATTTAGAGGAAACTTAGGAACAATTTGTTTTGGAATGCCCCAGAGGAATAATCCAATTATTGGTACAGTGTATCTTTTTTGCCTGAATTCTGGAGAAATGGATTTAGCATTTATTTTATCCACATGTTTATATTATTCTAGTATAAGAGTTTCTATAAATATGTTAGATCACAAAAAACTTTGATTCTCAGTCCATGGAAGGTTAAAGTAGAACTCTACCAATCTCCCAATTTGTAGATCTTTTTGAAATGATTAACAAGTAAAGTCTGTTAATCTGTGCCCATTAAAAAAAAGCTCAAGAACTTTTGGAAACATAAACAGAGACTGAGTGCCAGGACATTCCCACGGTCCCCAAACAAACTTGGCATTGTTAGTACCTTGCTTTAACTATTTGTCTAACCATAGAAAATAACAGCATAGATTTATAAAAGAACAATATAATGTTAGGGCATTAGTGTTTTCTATGCAATAAATTTCATTTACTGCTTAATAACTGTCATTAACTCACAGAGTCATTTTTATCTTTGTTTTCCTTAGAAACTGACATATACAAAGGAAACTGTAAGCAGGTGAGTGTCTTTTTTCCCCCTAATTTTATTTTGGCAACAGAGACGTGTAATACCTATTCCAAGACTCACACCAAATTTAATGACCCCTTTCTATTTTCTTGCTGGTTCCGGCAATGACCAGGGCTGTGGGTTGGTCCCAAATGCTTTTCCTCCTGTTGAGGCCACTTCCCTTTCAAGACTACAATCACAGCCACTGTGCTTGTTTACTTTCTAACCTTGCCAGGAGGCAGACTTGTTCCTTTCTCTTGGGTGAGAAAATAGATTTCTGGAAATGGAATATGGAATGATCTACTTTTGTTGAGGCTTATGGGCTAAGAGTAAAAATGTTATGAAATGGTACATCTTAGTGGCAGTTTATTAAATGATGGTTGGTGGTATGGATCACTTTACTGAGAAATGATGATTATGAGCTTGAAATATAGGAATAACACAACCTTGATGAATCCTCCAATATTAGGATTCTTGGCTCTACTGGCCTTTAGTCTTAGGATTAAGGTCATTTCTGGCTCCTGAGCAATAGCAGTACAAAGCTGCTCATGGAAGGTGAGGGATTTTGAGTGTGTAAGGATTAAAGATTTCAATTCTGTCCATACTCAGAGTATCTAGATTATGCCAGTATGTGGGTAATTATATAGAAAAACACCATTAGGGCATAAAATCCAGGTCAGAGTCCAGAATTTTGCTTCAAATTAGAAAAAAAGACAGGCTGAAAAACCAGTTAAGTGAGTCAGTGTCTAGAGATCCAAACTGGGCAGCAGAGTCCAGGCAAAAGCAGAGTGGGAGTACACATGTGAGTGCTAGTGGGGTATGTGTAGGTTTCAAATCAAACATGAGTAAACAGGAGGGAAGGGGACTTTGTGTGGTCTCACTTATTCATACAGCTAATGTTACCACTGAGTCTCTGCTTGGGACTGGGATTGAGCACCCATTTAGATGTTGGGCCACGTGGTTTCTTGGGTGTGGGCTCTTCTCCACCTAGAACAGAGCTTGGAAGTTCCTTGTGATTGCTATTCAACACACAGGCAGTGAACTAAATACTCTGCTAAGTCCCACCTGTCCTAGTAATCTTCATGGTTGTACCTAATGAAAATGATAGCACCTTTTCCACATCTTATGTGGTTAAGAAGCTTGTAAATACCGTAGTACTCATGGCATTTAACCTGGAAGAAGCTCTGAAGTTTACTTGGGAAGTGGACGTAAGCAAGTGTATAGCTTGTGGGTTACTATAAAGTGGTGGAAGGAGGGTTATCTGAAATAGGATGGACAGTTGTAACACCATATGAGGCTGGTTGTGGCTTATCACACAGTAGGTAGCTGGAAGATGTTTAAGGTGTAGTGTGTGTATGTTTTAAGTCTTTCTGTGGGACTCACTTCAACTGGGTGCAGTTTTCCACAGCTACCTAGCATTTCTTAGAATGAGATTATGTATAAGTAAAGAAGAAATTTTGCACTGTGGTCAGTTGTCTCCTACTGTATTAATCACATTGGAACAAATTCACAAATAAGCATCATAGCAGGACTGACTGGATTATATATTTTTATTGCTAAGGCACTGTCTGTAGTAGGTATAATAAGGGACTCAAAATATTATTTACCATTCTTAGAAAATAATGTATGTATAAAAATAAACACACATATGAAAATATAAGTGAATTTTGAGAATTTTAAAGTTTAAAGCTTCTTTCCCATGTAACTAGAGCAGACCAGGTTGGGGTGGGGTGAGAACTGCCAACTGTGGTAGTTGCTGAAAGTGGTGACCTGGGGTTAGGTAACCTGGGAGCGAAACCCTGGGAGGGGCCTAAGAATTCTCTAAGCCATCTTTCTCCCACTTGAGTACTATAGTGATCCACTGAAACCCTAATTTGCCCACCATTTTTCTATATTCAAATTTATTTTTATGATTTTTTTTGAGGTTAGTCTTGTATTCTCTGTGTTGAGATTCTTGTGTTAGGTTTTATTGCCACTGTAGCGAATTACCACAAACTTTGGTAGTTTAAAACAACACAAATTTGTCCTACAGTTATGTCATTCAGAAATCTGACATGGGTCTTAAGGTGTTGCCAGGTTTACATTCCTTTCTGGAAGATCTAAGGGAGAAACTGTTTTCTTACCTTTTCCAGCTTCTAGAAACTACCCAGATTGCTTGGCTCATGACCCCCTTCCATCTTCAAAGCTAGTCATGGCCGGTCAAGTCTTTCTCACATTTTATCACTCTGACACTCTTCTGCCTCCTCCTTCCACATTTAAGGATCCTAATGATTATGCTGGATCCACCTGGATGAACCTGGTTATACTCCCTATTTTAAGGGCAGCTGATTAGCAACCTTAATTCCCCTTTGTATGTAACTTAACATATTCACAGATTCAGGGGAGTAGGATGTGGATGACTTTGAGGGGCCACTATTCTACTTATCAAACTTCTTTTCTGTGACTTAAATTGCTGCTTCTATGTGAACTCAAACCTAACGTGCTGACATATGACTTGCACCAAATACTCTGTTCTGTATCACTTTAAGCTTCCCCTACAATCATTTGCTCTGTGTCTTTAAAAAATTTTTTTTCTGCCTTACTTAGGATCTCACATCCCATCTTAACTCTTACACATCTTCCTACCATTGTTTCTTTGTCTCTCCTGAGTCTTCAGCTTCTCCCATTACTAACTCCTTATTAGCATTTGAACATACTCAAGTCTCTCCCATGTTACCAAAAGGCCTTCCTCCAGCCCTTTATACCCATTATAGCTGGGTATCTTGAAAGCATCTCCACTTAGCTCCACTCAATGCTTAACCACCTGCCTTCTGGACTTACTGTGAAGTCTCAATAACCAGTACAAAACCCCACCTGGAATATGTGCTCACCAAATAGTTGTTAAATGAATAACTGAGTTTCTGCTCAATTACTCAAGTTTATTATCAGGTCTCTGGTAATATTCTTGGTGTAAGGACTGTTCTTTGGCATTTTTTTTTTTTGTACCTCAGTTAACTTATATTTGTCATTGAGGATGCCTATCATAGATCAGAAAGCCAAATATACATTTTTTTTTAGCAAATATTTTATTCTGTTTGGGACACGTGTCCCTCTTCCATTACCCTCTGTTTTATATTTGTTAAGCATCTCCTAGTTTTATAATGCTTCTGCATATATAATATCTTATTTAGCTTTCATTATACCTTTGGGAAATAGATAGTATAAGGAGGTATTCCTGTTTTGGAGATTAAGTTCTTGTGGCTCAGAGCAACTGAGATATTTCTCTAAGGCATAACAAAGTTAATGATACTTCTGGGACTAACACCCAGGATTCCTGGCCCTGTGCCTTGAGTTCTTTTGTTGTCCTGTGCTGATCATAGTTAACAGATTCAAGAGCAAAGCAAAGTATAGAAAATTGTCAAGGGGAGTAGTAATCTAGATAGGAAATTATGCTTGGCTTGTTTTTAAATTTATACTCCATGTGTCTCTGATATCTTTTGGTACAATCTCACCTGAATTCTGATAGGATGAGGCAGTAGAGGTGAGTAATAAATTATGTGCTGGATGAGCTGAGGAAATGAGAAAGTAGGAGGTTGTTCACTGCTGGTATTAAGCTAAAGGTCTTAGCTGAACGATTTCACATTTGTGGTTTGGCCTAGAAATGAAAGTAGTATTTCTGTCTCCAAACTCAATACAACTCTGTGTTCTATTCTGTTGTGACATTTTAGGGGATCCCTGCAGGAGGCATACCTAATGAGAACATGTTGAAAGGATTCTTGTTGTTAAGTGGTTTTTTTTCCTCTTTTTTGAAAGGAGAGTGGGAAAATGAGGGATTAAGCGTTGGACTGTTGGACAAGAGATTTGAATTACTGAGCATTGCCTACTTACCATCTTTAAAATGTTATTTTGAATTCAGTAAGTGAAATCTAGTTCTACGGAAGTAAACAGACTTCTCTGTTGTGAATACTTCCCTAGAGAATTAGCTTAGATTTAATTTATTTACTTATTTTTTAGTTCCAATACTTCTCTTTTTAAATTTAAAAAAAATTTTATTTTTAATTGAAGTATAGTTGACATACAATATTATGTTAGTTTCAGGTGAGCAACATAGTTATTCAACAACTATATACATTACAAAATGCTTACCATTATAAGTGTAATTACCATCTGTTACCATACAAAGTTATTGTTATATTATTGACTATATTTCCTATTAATCATCTTTATCCCTGTGACTTATTTATCAAATGTGATCTTGATGTGGGGGATAATTTGACTGAAACCAGGTGAGGTCTGGTTACTTTGCCATGTCGTTCCAACTTCCTGTTCTAGTTACTTGTGTTGTGCTTTGGCCCCCTCTGTCTTACTTTGACCTCTTTGTTCTTCATGCCTGGTTGCTCTCCATAGCTCTCCAACTTTGATTGGGTTTCCCTTCCTTTTTATGGGACCTTATACACCTTGACTTTTAGGTTGTTAAGTTTATGTAGGCCATTATTACAACCAAGTGAAACCATCTTGGTTGCCCTTCTAGTCAATATAGCTCACAGAAAGGCCATGTTGTGAGGAATTAAGATGAGTGAGAGAGAGGTTTCTGGAATCAGGTGGGCCTGTTTTACATCATAGTTCCTCCATTGTCTAGCTGTGTGACTCTGAGCAAATTCTTAACCTCCTCTAGTATTAGTCTCCTCATATGTATAAATGGGGATAATAGTATCTTCCTTTTAAGATTGTTACCAGAATTAAATGAGTTAAGCAAGATGAAACACTTAACACAGTACTTGACACATGATAAACTTAGTGGTACTCATTCTTGCTGTTGTTATTATTGAAAGGGGAATTAGATATGGTTAGGAATTTTAGGTATGACCTTGGGCCATATAAATTGTGTCACCCAGGAAAAATTGCTTTATTCATTTGGACTTCGTTTTTTCCTCTATAAAATGAAGGTATTGGCAAGGTGTTCTGCCTTGTGGACAACTGATAGACCCTATTCAAGCCTGATTATGTTAATATCTGTCCCCAAACCATTTGAATCTTACTTGTTTTAGCTCTACTCCCTGCAACCCGAGAAGCCTCTTGATGCTTTCTCGTCACCTAGGCCCTTTCTCCACTCATCATTCATCATAATGACTTATCCAGATGTTGTATTCTTTAGGTTCTTCTAGATGACAGACAGCTCACTGAGAAGCAATTTCCTGCAAATGCTTCTAAATAACCAAAAGTGATGGGTTTGGTGTAATGGTTTAAAATGTTATTCTTTCTAGATGGTATTTTTAAAAAGCTGAAAAATCTTTATGAGATTTTTAAAAACTCAGTTTCTCAAATTTTCTTTCTTGTTCTTTTTTTTTTAAAGATGTTTTAATTTTTTAAGTAATCTCTACACCCACTGTGTGGCTTGAACTTACAGCCCTGAGATCAAGAGTTGCATGCTCCACCAACTGAGCCAGCCGGGTGCCCCAGTTTCTCAAATTTTCTACCAAAGCCTGGGAGTTTAGGGAACATGGTCCTAGTTGACTCCCCCACTGGAGTTCCAGTCATGAAATATCTTTGAATTATCATATTTAATATCTTACTTTTAATTTTAACTTTATATTCAATTTCACAATGTAGCCATATTTGTTTTAATATTAAAATATTTTGAATTACACATCAATTCTTACTTAGTTCCCCACCTGCCTATGCTTCAAGTAATATTGATGCTTCAAGATGTCTGCCATGTTTATCTGTTGGCTTTGAGTAACCCCCTGTCCCACCACTGTGACCTAATTTAGAGCAATAGGGCAATCTAAAGGAGTTGTCTGAAGATGAGACTCACTGGCACATTGGCAAGTCTGTGAGGGAGACATTTTTGACTATAATTGAATCACCTTAGGAAGCTCACTTGTATAAAGTTGAACACAGTTTTCAACCCTTAACAGTAATGTAATCACCATCCAACAGGTGTAATCACCTTTGAACTCCTTTGTAAAAGGTTAACGTAACATCCCTTTTCCCTTAGGACATATCCATATACAAACTTTAAAGTTCTAAAACTTCCTAAGGGGTGCCTGCCTGGCTTAGTCAGAAGAGCATGTGACTCTTGATCTTGGGGTCATGAGTTTGAGCCCCACATTGAGTGCAGAGATTACTTAAATAAATAAAACTTTAAAACAAATAAATGAGACTTTCTAAAAGTATAGTAGTACTTTAAATTTTATATTTTTGGGGTATGTGGAAATTTGGACTTGCAGAAACCCACTTTCTTTCCTTTAGAGGAGGGACTTCTCAGACTATCTTTTTTTAATAAAGATTTTATATTTATTTATTTATTTGAGGGGGAGGGGCAGAGGGGGAGGGAGAAGCAGACTCCCCACTGAGCAGGGAGCCTGACTTGGGACTCCATCCCAGGATTTGATCCCAGTACTCTGGGATCATGACCTGAGCCAAAGGCAGACACTTAACCGACTGAACCACCCAGGTGCCACTCAGATTACCTTTTGATCTTCTCTTGTCGTTGCAAAGTGGCATGGTTAAAGGATAGCTGGGTGACTTGCAGCCTGTTAGCAGTGTGGCCTACAGCAAGTCATTTCTCTAAGCTTGACTTTCTTTATATAAAAAAATTTTATGATTTCTATGATCTGTCCAATGAGATGAGATCTGTGCTTATATTTTTTTCCTTAGCAGCAAGTACTCTCCTACCTTACTACGTGTTACATTTGTAATCATTTATTTGCCATCTATTTTCTGTAAGACTGTAACTTTAATAGATCATGTGTGTTTATCCACAGCTATATGCCAGATGTCTTGTTCACTCCCTGGCTAATAATATTTGTTTATTCTTTTATTCTAAAAATAACTATTTAGTGCCTACTAAATGGCAGGTACTATTTTAGGCTGGAGATAGAGTAAGAATATGGCAGACAAGGTTCCTAATCTCACAGAATTTATATTGTTATGGCAGTCCTGTTTAATAGAACTTTCTGTGATGATGGAAATGTTCTTTACTGTGCTGTCAAATATGGTAGCCATTAGGCACATGTGACTATGGAGCTTTTGAAATGTGGCTAGTGTGAATGAGGATCAGAATTTTAAACTTTATTTAATTTTAGTTAATTTAAATTAGCACATATATCCAGTGACTACCATGACAATGCCATTCTAGAGATTGGAGACAGAGATAAAGAAGGAGATAAATAAATCAACAAATAATTTCACATACTAATAAAACTGAGAAGAAATCAACACAGGCCGATGGAATAGTAAGTAGAGGAGTACTTTAGTGTGATTCTACTTGAGCAAAAACTAACAAATGTAAAATGAATTATGAAGACTATTATTTTTTAAACTTTGTTAAATCAGTACTTCCTTGGGTTTGGGAGCCCTGTTTGAAGACCTAGTGAATTCCTTTTTGGAAAACAAACCTCAAAATATATGCACATATTTCTATCATCTTTATTAACTTTAAACATCTTTTTTAACCTTAGCCCTGAATTGTCATCTCCGTTTCCTGTTGGTGATACCTCAACATCAGGAGGTATGCTCTTGTGCACTTATTCACTTTTCTTTTTAAATTATTTATGCCTTAAGATGATCTTGTGAGCAAGCACACATTTCAGCTCACATTTAAAAAATATCAGGTTTCTCTTTCCTTATGTGTTGTTCAAGAGTCTCAAGAAGAAGTGATTGTGTTTTCATTAATTGTATGGCATTATGTTGTGGGTACTTAAAGATCTTTAATTATTAAGTCTAATAAAAATCAGAAAGCTACTTAAAAAAAAGTACAACCTAAAGAATTACTTTAAGGCAAACACTCTGTAACCACTACTTATGCAACAGGTAGAACCTTTCTAGTTCCACCATTTGTCATTTGTCTTGCAAGAGTTTCTCAGAGTAAGGATTTTCTGATTGCCTTGTGGTACACTTTAAGGTGTTTCTTTGATCTCTGTGTCTCCTATGAATTGGTGTTCCTTTATTTATTTTTAATTTTTTTAAAAAAGCTTTTGTTTATTGGAAATTTCAAACATATACAAAAAATAAGAATTGCACAATGAGGCCCAGCTTCAACAATGATCAGTTCATAGCCAGTCTCCAACCTTCACCCACTTTTCCTGTCTGGTGGTATTACTTTTTTCAGTATCTGTCCTCTTTACTAGATAGCTCCTTAAGGATAAAAATTTTGTCTGTATCCTTAGCATCTTGCATAGTGGCTGGCATAAGTAGATGCTCATTAAATGCTGTTGAATGAATGAATGAATGAGTTATAATTATTTTCTGTTCTAGGAAGATCTATGCAAATGTGTCTTAAGGTTAAAATATACTGAATTTCCAGGATGGAAAAACAAATGACTTACAGGAATTGTTTTGAAGTCAGTTTGTTATTTCCTGATATGATTCTGAATTCACATACATGATTTTGTTTTTCTACTTAGGTGCTATTCTCAGTGTTCCATATCCAGGGGTGACCTCCTATGAAGGTACCTCAGAGAATATCAAGGAGAGGCCTGAGGAGAGTGTGAGTGATGCTGTGTTTTGTTATTTAGTTTCTAACATGAAGAACAGGGGTTAAGAGAGACTTATATTCCATTGCCAAATTACACAAGACTTCATGTGGTTTCCTTTATGGAGGTATTGTGGATTTTAAAACCAGTGTATTAAAAAGAATCTAAGATTCCTTGGAGAGCTGAGTCAATCTGCTTTTGCAAGAGAGAGCTTCAAGTTGTAAATGAAATGACTTGGAGCCTGGGTAATTGTCATCATGGTAAACTCATGGTCTCTTGTGGGCTATGTGAAATAATTTACTGTGGGGATTTTGCCTATAATTCTATCTCATAATAGATCAGGACTTAGTCTTCTCTTCTCCAGAGGGAAAGGATGTAGATTTTATGTAGTTAAAAAATCAAGAAATACTGTGGTTTTTAAATGCATCATTATTAACAGTAACCTGTCCACCAAACAATATTAAGTTTACTTTCAATAACATTCAGGTTAAAAAAAAAAGTACATAGACTGCCCAGGAAGATAGAAATATTTTGTCAGAAATTTTGTTAAATATGAATTTTTAAAATTTGAGGGTTCATAAATCCTAGATTACTTAATATAGTGTAAATTCTGACTGAACATATTCACTAGAAAGGTGTAATTTAGTTACCTTGTACCATTTCTTCCCAGCTTGGACATTTTAATTTATATGAAATCAGGTTAAGTCACCCTACTCTGCCCCACCACTTTCCCTGTCACTGAACAAGGCTGGTAGTAATGTGGGATCCGTGAGTGGAAGCTGGAATCAATACATTCACCCTCCGTACAACTTTGTCCAGAGTAGGTGGTGCTGGGAAATATTGTCATTAAATAAATATTTGTGAATGAATGAATAAAAAGTGATACTGTGGTTCTGAACTTGAAGCAGAATAGTTGTGGGTTTAGGTCTAGAAACATTCATAGAATGAGATAGAATTCTCTACAATTAAGAAATGAAGGATTTATGTATAATCAATTGGAACATTAATATCCAAAAAAAAAGACTATTTAAAGCCAATTTATAGAGTAAGAAAACAAAGCAGTATAGACATACCTAATAAGAATTAGATTGCTTGTACTTCTAGTTCAAAATGAAGCCTGAAGTTTCACTTTTACAGTTCAATTTTTTTCCTAATACATTTTCCATCTACTGTTATAGAAATTGTATACTTTATTTCTGTTTTGTCAGTAGTTTTCCTATAAGTTACATAATATATATTATTATGTTTAGCATTTATAATATTTATATTATATGTATAAAATATATAAACCCTATAAGTTACCTCCTAAGTTATAATGTATAATCTAGCAAAATTTAAGTTTTTCAGAATCTTGATCCTTGTCTTAAGCAATGCAGGAATATTAGAACATTGTAATTCAAATAATCACCCTACTGATTTATATTCTATTTTTTGATATTTTTGTTCTTTCTTTCTCTCTTTTAGTTCTCTCTTTTCAATCCCACAAATTAGACTGTATTATATTTGTTCTTTTTTAAGAAATTAAAAAAAGTATTTTATTTATTTGAGAGAGAGAGAGAAGGGGGAGAGGAACAGAGGGAGAGGGACAAGCAGACTCTTCACTGAGCCCAGAGCCCCACATGGGGACAGATCCCAAGACCCTGACGTCATGACCTGAACCGAAATCAAGAGTCGGATGCTCAACCAACTGAGCCACCCGGCACCCCTATATTTGTTCTTCTTTTTTTTTAGACTGTATTATATTTGTTTTTGATAAAGTTTGTTTTACATCTACCTGGAAGTTTATTATTTTATTTTCTTAAAATTCTTTATTGCATTTTAGATCTCTCTTCTAGGATAATTTTCTTTTCGAAATATATGCTCCTGATATTACTTTAGTAAGAGTCTCTCATTTGTTCGAGTTTTTGATCATCTGAAAATTTCTTTATTATCTCCTTATTATAGAAAAAATTTAAATCTGTACTAAATTCTAGACTGAGGGTTTTTTTTTTTTTCTGGTCAAGGTTTTATTTCACTATATTCTAACTTTTGTTGTTAATACTGAGAACTGTCAGTTCAGTTGTTTTTCACTTGTGTATCAGTTCAGTTGTATTCCTCTGGCTGTTTTCTTTGTCTACTTTTAAGATATATCTCTATCTCCTCTCTATATATCTCTATCTATCCATACACATCTAATCATAAGACATAACAGCTGAAAATTTCTCAGAATTCATGATATCCATAAGGCTTTACATTAAGGAAGTACAACAAATCCAAAGCAAAATAAATAAATATACTCCTATACCCATTTTTTGTGAAATACTATATAGTATACTACTATATACACACACACATATATATATACACTTTTATATATATAAGTACTATAGTATATATACTGTAAGTATATATATATACTATAAATACATATAGTAGTATACTATATGGTATTTGGCATTCTGCAGTTTAACAAATATGGATATAGGAGAAATTCTCAGCTATTATCTTGTGTGACTGAACCTCTGACCTCCTCCTTTTATCCTTCATGTTTGTTAACCACTCTTTAATAATTTCCATTTCTTTGTCTCTCTGGGTTAGAATTAGGTATGTGTTCCAGTTTACTAATTCTTCCTTCAGCTTAGTTTAATTGGTTGTTCAAATTGTCTGTTGAGTTTTTAGAATCCTTGCTTTATGTGGCAGTCTTTTTTTTTTTTTTTAATTGAAGTATAGTTGACACACAATGTCACATTAGCTTCAGGTGTATGGCATAGTGATTTGACAAGAATGTCCTTATACTATCCTCACTACAAGTGCAGCTATCATCTTTACTAGTGTATGGGAGTCTTTGATCTGACTTTTCAACATGTACACACCTTTTACTTTTTATCCTATCCCTTTGTGGTATTTAAAACTCAAGCCTAGGTTACAAAGTATCAGAGGATATAACCATGTACTCACACAACACTGATTCACCTCTCTGGATTTTTCTAACCTGTTTTTCCTGACCCCTTGGCATTTTCTTTACTTTCTTGCAAACCAGCTATGCATTAAAACTTTTAAAAATATTTATTCATCACTTAAGGCATTCTCTAGCAGCAAGATTACTAAGGATATTTCTTTTATAATAGTACTGGAAATGGAAGTCTCTGTCCAAATTTAGCAAGGTAAGATTTAATATCAAAAATGCAAAGTTTTATATAAAATTCCTTAAGACTAAGAGTTTTTGTTGATGTTAGTCTCTGTATGAATCAGTAGTATGATGCAGTTACTGGGGTGAAACTAGTAAAAGCTAGTGTAGTTTTAGGTTGTATTTGTAGAAATACAGAATCTATTATAAGAGAGGTGGTGATATCCTATCATATTTTAATTGATCAGATCTGATTTGTGTATACCATACTCTAAGGAAGGTATTAAGAGCCTGAGAAATGTCTGGAGGAGAAAATCTAGGGAAGTCAGGGGTGTCATGATAGCTGTTTGTACTCATTTGAATGGCTCTCTGGTGACTACAGTTTTTATATATGTCCTAGATTACAGAACTGAGATCAGTGGTAGAGCTTACAGGGAAATATATTTGGGCTTAATATTAAGAGCTTTGGGTAGAAGTGGATGAAACGGGTAAAGGGAGTCAAAAGGTATAAATTTCTAGTTAAGAAATGAGTAAGTCATGGGAATGTAATGTACATGATGGTGACTATAGTTAATAGTACTGTGTTGCATATTTGAAAGTATTTAGGAGAGTGGATCTTGAAAGTTCTCATCACAAGAAAAAGAAATTTGTAACTGTGTATGGTGATGGATGTTAACTGGACTTACTGTGATGATCATCTTGCAATACATACAAATATGGAATCATTACGTTGTACACCTGAAACTAATATGTGTTTTATGTCCATTATACCTTAATAAAAAATGCCAAAAAATATGAGCGCCTGATATGTGCCAGTTACTGTTTCAGGAGGCATACTGAGAAGTAAACATACATTGTAATTGCCTTGTGGTATGTGCTATGATAGGGTAAATGCAGAATGAAATAGGAGAGCATTAGGAGCATTGGGTCAGTTTTGAGGGGCAGTTCTGAGAAATTTTCTGGTGGGGGTGAGGTCTGAATTGAGGATGAATATAAGTTACCAGAAGAAGAGACAGGGGAAAGGTCTTGGCCTGAGGTCTCAAAACAAAGGGAGTAGCACTGCTTAGGCCAGAGAGAATTAGCATTTTCCTAGGTCTGCAAATAGGAATTTAGCATGGCTGGAGTGGATAGTGAAAGGTGGGGGAAAGGGAGATGGGGCTGGAAAAGCGAAGCAGGAACCAAGTTGTGGAGGGCAAAGAAGAAAGAAAAAAAATTAAAGAACTTCTCAAACATGAGAGTTTTTTTTTTTTAAGATTTATTTATTTATTTGAGAGAGAGAGAGAGAGAGCACAAGGAGGTGACAGAGGCAGAGGGAGAGGGAGAAACAGAATTCCCACTGAGCAGGGAGTCTGATGTGGGGCTCCATCCCAGGACCCCAGGACCATGACCTGAGCCAATGCAGATGCTTAACCGGCTGAGCCACCCAGGTGCCCCGAGAGCATTTTTTTTTTGAAATGTAATGGTCTGCCTTTGAAAATCATGACTCTTTCTCATCAGGCCATTTAAACTTAGGATGAGCAACCATTTGTCAGGGATATTGTAGAGAGAATTCAGGCATCCAAAGGGATAGTGGGATCTTTAAGGTACTTTCCTATTCTGAGATTTTGAAGGTCTCTGATTATGTGATCTATCACGGATGAAAAATGGTACACTGAAGGAAAGCCTCTGTAGTCTCTTCCTGACTCTGCCATTGGCTTGCTGGGAGCCCTTAGGCTAGCCATTCTTCCATTCCAACCCCTTCTCTTGTGTATCACAATGGAGGGACTTAGATGGATGAGCTCAAGTGTATCTTCCCTGTAGCACTTTTTACCGTAGCATTGTAGTAGTGATACTTTCTTTCCCTCATTCTACATTTACTATTGGAATTCTTCTGTAAGACACTATTGTCACTTCTCATTTATTTATTAAATCACTTATTTCCATCAATATGGACTCATGGATATTTATTTTATTCTTTGGATTATAATCCATTATTTATTTTATTTTTCAAATTGTTGCAGCTTTGGACTGGAAGACCTGGATTTTACTGTTACAGAGTACAAAAAGTTCATTGATACAGTTTCAGATTCCATGTAGTCACTAATCTTTAAGAAACTACCCCTTGTTGAGTTTGTTATAGTATACAAAAAGAATCTCCACAATTATCTGAAAAGGCTGTTAATATAATTCTCCCTTTCCTAATACTTTTATTCATATATTTCAACTAAAGCAACATATTACTGATTGAATGCAGAAACAGATATGAGAATCCACTGTCTTCGTCTGAAGCCAACCAAATTAAAGAATTTATAAAAATATAAACAATGTTACTCTTTTCATTCATTTTTTATTTTGCAAAATGTTATTCCTTTTTACAGCATAAAGAGTTTATTATTTTTAAATGAATTAAGAAATATTCTTAAAAATTTCCCCTTTAATTTTTTGTCTGGTAAATATCTATAGATACAACCCATAAAAACCAAATTTCTTTGTGTTTCTTAATGATTTTTTTTTTTTTTTTTTGCGAGAGAGAGAATGAGAGAGAGCACGAGAGGGAGGAGGGTCAGAGGGAGAAGCAGACTCCCTGCTGAGCAGGGAGCCCTATGTGGGACTCGATCCCGGGACTCCAGGATCATGACCTGAGCCGAAGGCAGTCGCTTAACCAACTGAGCCACCCAGGTGCCCAATGATTTTTAAGAGTTTAAATGGGCCCTAAGACCAAAAAGTTTGAGAACAACACTTCTAGGCTATTTTTAGATGATACTATTAGCATAGTCAACTCTTTTTAAACTCACGGATGATGTGATAGAAGATGGTCAACTTTGGTGGTTATCTGTGGAAAATTTTCTGTCTTTCCCTGAAGCAGTCATTGTGTGCTCAAAGAAATGTACAAATGCATAGTAATTTTAATGTTAGCCTGTGTCTTAAAGTCCACCCAATTAGTTCCAAAGTCAGATACTGTATAAAAGGTCATCATTAGAAGTTTCTTTTGACATAGTGTCTGATATGTACCAATCAGGAGATACTTGTTGGTTGTATGAGTAAACATTGACATTTATTGTTTTTTTCTCTAAAAATCCAGATTAGCAATGAAATTGAGAATGTGATAGAAGAATCCACAAAACCAGCAACTGAGCAGATTGCGGAATTCAGTATCCACCTTTTGGGAGAACAATATAGGGAAGAACTACAGGATCCCTCCAACTTCCACCACCAGCACCTTGTAGAAGAGTTTATTTCAGAGGTGGGTGATTTTTTGGTTTGTTTTTCATCTTTTCTTTTCTTTCCCTTTCCCTTCCTCTTCCTCTTCCTTTTTCCCTTCCTTCCTTCCTTCCTTCCTTCCTTCCTTCCTTCCTTTCTTTCTTTCTTCCTTCCTTCCTTCCTTCCTTCTTTCTCTCTCTCTCTTTCTCTCTTTCTTTTTTAACTAACAAGACATTTTCCTTGGGTTGTAAATTTCCCATATTCACAAAACTGGTTAAAGGTAGGTTAAGGAATCAAGCTCTTCTTCTCTTTGGTTCAGAGGGCTGTGACTTAGCCACTTCTTCAGAAAACTCTGTAAAAAGATCACAGAAAGATAGATGAGTTTATTTAATTGAAGCAAAATCTGACACACCTTTACCATCTGCTAATAAATAAATACTATTTCCAAACTTTTACTGCACAGCCAAAGAAGAATGTATTCAATGGAATGGTTTTAACTTGACAGTATTTGGAGAAATGAGTATCTTTAAGAAACTACATACAGTGTATTGTTTTTCTTGGAGGAACATTAAACTTAATTTCTTTTAATTTCCTATTTAATATTCTTTTTCTAAACTGAAAAATTTGGGGTAGTTAACACATAAGTAGTACACAGTACCAAGTTCAAAAGGACAAAAGGGTGTCCAATGAAAAGTAAATTTCCCTCCTATCTCTGTTCCTTGGTTGGAGGTATTTTTTAAAAGGTGGTTTTTCTTTCTTTGTTTCTTTCTTTTTTTTTTTTTTAAAGAATCATGCATTAGACTCTCCTGCAACTTTAATTTGCAGAAGAATTCTATATAGGACTTGAACTCAAGATTCTTTCAGTCAAAAATGATCCATAGATGGCCCCCTTCTTGTGTGCCTTTCCTCTTGTGTGGTAAGGCATTGAGTGCCCATCTCCCCTTTCTGTCCAGTGTCAGGGCACATCATTCCTTCCTGTTTATTTCTTTTCCATCCCTCTTGATGGGGTTCTCCTTGCCCAAGTTTTTCAGTTCCATTATGTTGGACTCATTTCCTTCCCTAGACACTATGTGTAGAGGAGAAAAAGAAATGTGCATCTCTCAGCAACAGCATCATTGTAGCCATCCGACGTGGGGAGTGTAAGCCAGACAATTATTTTTCCTATCTGTGTGGCCAAGTTGCAAGGCTGTATGGTATGTAGAAGAAATGTCAGCCAGGCCAGTGGCCACCAGGCATCAGATAGTGTCTTGGATCAGCTGTCTGGTTCTCTCTGCTCTTGGAGTGAGGAAACTTGGTAGGCCTGAGTGTTTAGATAAACAATTGCACTAAATGATTTCATATTTAGAAAGTCTAGAAGTCTAATAAACATTCTGAAAAACATCTCCAACATTATGGGTAGATGGCTCTTGGCTTGAGGTGATTTGGGGGTGAGGAAGGGTCTGGACCTAGCATGAAGTGGTTTCTTCTCTGGAGGATCTCTTCAGCCCCGTCCCCTTACCTGCACTGAAATGTCTACCAACAGCCACTTCCTTGTGTGAAGCAGCAGTTAGAGGTTGTGTCTCTGAAAGGTTCTGTCACTGTTTTAATGCACATTGAAGGGGGCCCCTCTAGCTCTCTCCCTTCAGGGCACAGTCGCAGGGATTGTTCCTTTGATATTATTTCCTAGGTAATAATATGGGAAGATATTTAAGGAAAAAGAAAGCCTGATTGGAGAGGATTGAGGTTCAGGAGGAATTCTTTTTTTTTATGAGAAGAGTAAGATAAGCTTGGGACAACATCAAGTATCAGAGAGAGAAAGGTAAGCATAATAGCGTTGGGAGCATCGATACCTGAAGATAGCTACAGTATCAACACAGTGTCCTTGCACAGTGCCTTATGTTCTGCAGGCTGCTTTAAGTCTGTTAGTTCACAGCAACCAAGTGGATAAGCATCGCTATTTTACAGCTGAGGCCCAGGCGGCCAAGTAAATTGTTCATAGTCATTTCAACCTTTAGGGGTAGAAGGGAAAATCAAGTCTCCTCCTTCCCTTCAAAGTGTTCCTTCCTTTATACCATATAGAATCACCTTAATTTTAGTTCAGATGAAAAGTTAAAGTGAGCTTCACAGTTTTCCCAGTCCTGGTCTCAATTCTATAACATTTTTATCATGAGGCAGGGGGGAAGAAAAGGCATGTAATTCATTGGGAAGAATATGGGCTTTGGTATTGGAAAGATTTAAGGTTAAATAAATTCTAATTTAGTCACTTACCAAATGCATGACCCTGGGTAAGTTAGTTGACATCTCAATTTTCCAATATATAAAATCGGGAAAATATGTAACTCTTGACATTGTTGCAAAGATTAGAAGTAATATTGTAAAGCATCAGGCACATAGAAGTCATTCAATAAATTACACCTATTATTAATCTTGATGTTAATAAAGTGGAATGATTCTTTCAAACCTGTACAGTAGCTAACTAGATGTGATGAATTAGAATACTTGTACGTGGTTAGACTCAAGAGATGACAAAACTCAAAATGAGATGGGTCTAGCAATAGCAATTACATACAGTTGTATAACATTTTGCAATTAATGGAATACTTTTAGGTACATTCATTTTAATCTTATGAAAGCCAATATGGTTGATGGGCAGGGCAGTATGAGTTCTATAAAATAAGGCTTGTATACAGTTACTTTGCCAGCAGAAACAGCTGAGATGAACTCATTTTTGGATTCCTATTCTGCAAGATTCCATCTCCACTTTTATCCTACAAGAATTATGGCATTTCTGTCTTTCCGCTAAGAGAATAAAACAAGGCAAATTATCATAGGTATAGAGTTACTTGGGTTTGGATTCTTTATCCTTAAGGCATTGAGATCTTCATGAACCATGATTTTTTAAAAATCCCACTCTCTTGATTGTACTAAGATTTAGTTTTAAAAGTAGATTCCCAGAGATGTCTCCAAAGTCCACTAACAATTCTGGTGTTGGCTTATTCTGGTGTTGGCTCCATAGTGACTTATCTACTGAGACTGGTACCTTCTGAAATGTGGGTTAAATGTTCAATGTTAAAATATGTATTTATACATCACCTGACTATTTTTAGATTTTTAGTCCAGTTAGCATTCTTTCCCTCCCTCTAGTCACTAAACTCATCTTGATTTACATGGCTGGATTTTAAAGATTGTAGATGTTTCATAAATTGATCTTTAGACCAGTTAAGTTACCTGGTCACTGCTTCATAACCCCCTTCATGACACCCGGTCAAAAGGGCCTGTCTCCAGGGGGCTGAGCTTCAGCTTGTGACTAGTTTCTAATGTTGACTTTGTTCACAGTTCCCTTGTATCGTAGGAACAGGAAACATGCCATCAGACACTTCACACTTACAGAAAACAAATGCTTGACTGTTTGTCAGTGTGTATGCGGCAGCCAGATTTCTAATCCAAACAATTACACTTAAAAATGTTATTATAGCTTTATTTTTTGAAACTAATGCTTTTTTCTACATTTTATCCTACAAGGGGAAAAAACAGTGCTTTGTCAGTAAGAAGTTGCTTTTCATAATTTGGAAAAAAATTAATATTAAAATATATTAAAACCTAAAAAGACAAAATTTAAAAAGAAAAATGTGACAGCATTGTGTTAAAACTATTTTCTAACATTGTTAACTATTATAATTTTCTTATGTAACTTTCTGACCACTATGTATCTGTATACATGTATAAGCTTCTACTAGTTATAAACATTGCACTTTATATTCAACTCTTAAAAGCAGTATTTTCTATGTACTTTTTCACATTTCTACATAGCTATAAATTTTATTTTTATTTTTGACAGGTTGAGAATGCATTTACTGGGTTACCAGGCTATAAGGACATTCGTGTACTTGATTTTAGGTAAATAGACTCTAAAAATGTACATGTTCAGTAGCACTCTTTATTTCAGTGTAATATCTTTTTGTGTTTATTATGTATGCTCTAAAAACAAATGATTTGAGTGCTGTAATTCAATACTACTTCTGGTAAATATGTATTCTTAATGATAGTTTTTCAGGAGAGGAGACTGAGTTAGAAAAAGGCAAAAGAATATATTCAAGGAGACATACTAGATCTGTAGTTAGGCAGATAAGAACTTAAGAATTCATGTCCCCAGCTTGCTCCTGATAAGTTACACTGCTTTTACTTGGCACTGAGGGGAGCCTGAAGTCACATTAGATATGATCTTGGCTTCCCACTAAATCTTGTCAATGTTCTACCAAGGTGACTTTGACATCTTACTGTAAGGCCATTCTGGAGGGGATGCATTTGTCTTCATTTCAAACAACAGTTCTAAGTAAATCACTGATCTCTTTTTAAAACATTTCTTCTTAAAAAGAATATTTACTGGGGGCGCCTGGGTGGCTCAGTCAATTAAGCGGCTGCTTTCGGCTCAGGTCATAATCCCAGGGTCCTGGGATAGAGTCCCACATCGGGCTCCCTGCTCTGCAGGAGGCCTGCTTCTCCCTCTCCCACTCCCCCCTGCTTATGTTCCCTCTCTCGCTGTGTCTCTCTCTGTCAAAAAAAAAAAAAGAGTATTTACTGAGTGAATACTTTATATTGGGGACTTGATTTTCCTGAGCTAACTTAATCAGAATAAATATTATTAATACTCATTTTGCAGAGAGCAAATAGGTTTAGAAGGATGAAGTATTAGCCCAAAGTCAGAGAGCTTGTAAATTAGCAGTGGAAGAGGGATTTTGAAACCGGGTGGCTGACTTTACAGCTCTTACACTTAAATCCCATGCTAGACTTAGTACTTCCTGAAGGTTTGGAGCATTTGGACGATAGTTGTGGCCCAGCTGTTTGATGCAGGGGAGCATGAGTAGGGGTATATGTAACTTCACAACATAATCAATAGGACCAGCATCTTAACTTTGACATATTCTCTTATCACAACTTCTGGGTTTACCAGAAATAATAGCAAGCACTTACATAGCATTTACAGTGTGCCAGGCTTCATATCTATATAACTCATTTATTCCCAACAGCCATGCTATGAGATAGTTAATTTCCTCATTTTTTTTTTTCTAATAAGGACACCTTTCTGATAAGGCACAGGGAATTTCAATAATTTACCCAAAGACACTCAGCTAGTTATCTGTGCAGGGGAGAGGGCAAGCATGGTAAATTGACCCACCACCTACTCTCACACCGTAACCAGTCTCCCCAGTTCAACCTTAGCACTTCTCATAGAATACCGCCTCCAGCTGTGACTAAAGCTCATATGAGAACCTAGGAATGTGAGGCCTTTGAAGACCTCTCTCATTTGGCAGCACACGAAAAGCAATATGGCCTTTGGAACCAACTTCCCTGGGTTCAAATCTGCTTTTGGCACTTCTGGCTGGCTGATTTTAGATAAATTATCCAGTTTTAATGTCCTATTTGTATAAAAAAGAGAATTTACTATTAATTCTGCTTTATTAAAAATACTTTTGAAATACTTTGGGTAAATTATGTAGCTTCCTTGTTCCTCAGTTTCTTTGCCTGTAAAATGGGGATTCTAATAGTCCTTAATAATCTTAATGAGGATTAAATGAATTGATTTTTGTAAAACACTCAGTACAGTTTTCTGGCACATGGGACTATCTATTAAGTGTCTGTTACATAAAATAAATAAATATTAAAGGCCATGCAATATCCTGTGGGTCCATCCTGACCTTTCCCAATCCCTTAGCATCTTTCTGTATAACATCCGATTTTCTTTTCATTTATTTTAAATTACATAACACGTTGTGTACCAAAAAAATGTTTCCCAATTTTGCTAAATGCCAGCAACTGGAGTCCTCTGCTGATATACTGAAGAAAGCTTATTTATAAAGAGAAAACCTTATATGAATGGTTTAAAAAGTATTTTAAATACAGTCTAAAGATAGTAAATATTGTCAGTTTTTTTTTTTTTAAAGATTTTATTTATTTGACAGAGAGAGACACAGTGAGAGAGGGATCACAAGCAGGGGGAGTGGGAGAAGGAGAAGCAGGCTCCTGGCTGAGCAGGGAGCCCGATGCGGGAATCGATCCCAGGACCCTGGGATCATAACCTGAGCCAAAGGCAGACGCTTAACGACTGAGCCACCCAGGTGCCCCAATATTGTCAGTTTTAAAACAGAATCTTTTCTCACCCTTTGTTTGCTTCCTTCAATCTACATGAGTTTGTCCACATCTAATACTATGCAAACATTTTGATTTAAGGAAATATTTTAGAGGAAATATATTAAGAACTTGCAACTTTAATGAATGATGTGACAATTATAACTGTCTTAAACTCTACTTAACACTTTCAATTTTTATTTTCAGGTCCCCCAAGGAAAATGGCAGGTAGAGTACTTTTTGGCACTTTTTATACAGTCCACTGATTGAAAAGGTAGTTTAGAAAATTTGGTAGCCCTAGGTCCAAGGTAGCATGGCTCAATTCTTCTTTAACTTCTAATATTAGTGTCCATCTCCTTACAGATTGGGGATTGGCAAACTTTTTTACCTAAGGGTCAGTTAGTAAATATTTTAAGCTTTTCAGGCTCTACTTTCTCTGTTGCAACTACTTAACTCAGCCATCAGATGAATGTAGATATAGATAATACACTGAAAATGAATAAGCATGGCTATATTCTAATAAAACTTAATTTATGGAAACTGAAATCTGAAATTCATGTAATTTTCACATGTCACAAAATATTGTTCTTGTTTTGATTTTTTCAACTACTTAAAAATGTAAAATCTATTAACTCATAGATACTGAGCTGGATTTAGCTTTACAGACCCCTGTCATAGACTGTTGACTGTCAAGTACTTTTAAATGTTGAGTTACACTTAATTTAAAATGGGAATAAAACCCGCCATTAATGTAAACAGTTTCAAGTATACTATGTCATTCAGTAATATAATCAAGTGTCACTTTAAGTTGTAAATGAAGAGGAGAAAGCCAATCTCTATAATCGTTCATTTGCAAAAACAGCTGCTCTTTGGAATTTCTTAGAAGAAGCATAATATAAAAACATAGTCAATACCCTTTGTGGAGGTTGCTTGTCATTTTTTGCTTTTGGATTCAAATTTATTTAAAATTCATTTTCTCTTGCAAGATTGATAAGTATAAATAGAATTTATGAAGCAAATTCATGTGTTAATTATGGACGTTTAGACATACAGTAATACTACTTTCTTGTAATATTTTATATTTGAAAAGAGCTTTCTGACTCCATTTTCATTTATATTATTTAAGCAGGTGTTTACTAAGTGCCTACTAATTGGACAAACCCTGTGCCTACAAAAATTAATAACTCTTGGTTTATTTCTTTTAGGAACACACAATCTAATGAAAAGTGCTTTTAGAGATATGTCAAATTACTGGTTCTTTTTTATTTTTTCATTTTATTTTCTTAATATTCCTTTGAGATAGTGAAAATGAGGATTAACATTCATTCTCCTTCTGGAAGTGAGGATATTTTGCCTGAGACAGACAAACTGATTTGCTGTAAGTTATATAAGTAGGAGATATCAGATATTTTGACCAAGGTAATCAGAATTTTGGTTTCTGTACTCTAAGTAGATGTGAACAGTCCTGTGTGTATATATTACAGGTATATGTTTTGATGATCAGTTCTCAACCAAAAGGCCTGATTGTTTAGTTGTTGCCCTCTTGGCATGATTAAAATATTAAAACAACCCAAATTCTAATGTTACCATGTTAACCCTATGACCAAAAGAATGATATCCAGTTACTGAGTGCTAAGTCCTCTATAGGGACACAGAGACCAATATGAAGCCATTAGATTTTATGATAGAATTGTTAACCTAGGTACAATTTCCAAAATTGTTCAGTATTGTCAGGTATTAGCCCATTGATGGAATTGATTCATAACTTTTTGGTATACTTGTATTCTGAACCATGGATGAATAAATGTGTGGCACAGAAATAGTCTGTTTATATAATACATAACCATTCTCTTTCTTTGTCTCTCTCCATAAACATTTATATCCATATGAAATTTTCTATTTGCTTTGTATCTGTCCAGGTACACACATTGTTTTAAGTTAGTAGATTACCCATTTGAAGTGAGTCAATATATCTGCCTGGTATACTTCAAAACTTCAGCTCCAGGCTTCATAAGTGTGTGCCTTCTTTCTAATGGAAGAAATTTTACAGGATGTCTGAATTTCTCTGAAATATCTTTATTTTGGTTGATCTTAATGAGAAATGATACTATTATTTCTTATGTTGAAAATCTGCACATGTCAAACAGCCAATCAGGGCATTTGAGGTAAGAGAATGAGAAAGGATAAATTTCACCTCCACATGATTGATGTTTCTGGAAATAGCTGTCAGAAAGAGAAACTTTCCTTTATATAGCAGCTGTGTTAGTCTAGCTTAGAAGATGAAAGATGGTAATACAGGGGTGGCTGGTTAACTCGGAGGTGCTAAGTGCGGAGAGCCAGCACAGCTTTCTTCAATCAGATCATGTTTTGTCTTCCAATGTGCATTCTGCTTCTTATGTACTTCCTTGGCCTCTTGGCTTTTTTTATTCTGTCCCTCATCCTGAGACGTCTCTCTGCTATATTTACCATGCCAGAACTCAGTCTGTTTTGGGTCATAGTGACATTCTCGGCTCCGAGAATAGATGGTTTCCTGATACCTTAAGCATTTCTTTGAGTTCTCTTTCCAGGACAAAAACATGGTAATGAATTGCAGCATATCTCTGAGGCATTTTATCTTCTTTAATGAATTTATCCTCACTAGACAAGGTAGACTATAATAGAAGTGTTATTTTTATATGTCCAAGGGAAATGTTGGGAGACAAATTATATTTTGTCAACAAAGAATAAGGCCAGTAATCTGCCCCAGACTGCTTGATTTGCACAAATTTCTTGATCCAGGAACATTTCTCTTGATCATCTCTCTATGATATTTAGAAGTCATGCAAGGCACATGGTAGACTCTCAGTGAAGCTTTGATTCTTCCTGTCTGATTTTCTGCATAGCATAGGAATGAACTCAAGTGCTAATAGGTACAATCTTTTTTCCTCCATTTTTCATTATCACTGCTTTCTGTCTTAATATGAAATAGGTTGTGCAAAGACCCAAAGAAGCTCACCTTTCAGGAGATGTAGTCATGGTCTATCCCATTGAGTTTGGAAAGAGCATGCATTTCCTCAAGGTTGGGTTGTGGAGGTGAAGTAATATCTCTAAAATGATTACTCATGGGGCTCCAGGGTGGCTCAGTTGGTTAAGCAACTGCCTTTGGCTCAAGTCATGATCTCAGGGTCCTGGGATCCAGCCCCCGACCAGGCTCCCTACTTAGGAGGGAGTCTTCTTCTCCCTCTCCCTTTGTCCCTCCCTCTGCTCATTCTCTCTCTCCCTCTCTCAAATAAATAAATAAAGTATTTTTAAAAATGATTGCTCAGAAGACACAAATGTATGAAGATAATTTTAGGGTGAAAACTTTAGAGACTTTCATATTTAGAGACAAAATTCTTCAGATTAAATAGGGAGTATCATTCTGTCATTTAAGTAACACAAATTTAGTTGTCTTATATGCCTGCATTAGTCAATAAAATTGACCATTTGCTCTTTTATTATTTTCAAAAGTATTTATTGAACTGCTATGAGCCAAGCATTGTGCTAAATCCCTGGGACACATACGGTGTGGAGTTCTGACCAGTAGGTGTCCCTCTTACTGTTTTATTCTACCTCAGGGCCATCATTTGGTTATTTTAGCATATTTTACTGAATTTATTTCTTTACAAAAGAATATCAGGAATTACCCATGAATCAATATAGTCTGACATGAAAAAAAAGAGACTGAAAGAAGTTCTAGACAACAAGCTGATGTCTTACCATTTTGTAGAGCATCAGGATGTCAAAATACTCAGTTACTAATTAAAACACCCTAAACCACCCCATTAGAAGTGGAAGCTTATCAGATCTGGGAGGAAAACCTTATGGAAGTTACTCAGATTAGAACAAAAACATCAAAGAGGCCTGGCAACTTGTATGGCAGGTGAGGGATGTCACTTTCATGGTGTCCCCTATAGTTCAGGGTATGAATCTGTGGGAAGCAGGCTCAGGACAGGTCCAGAACTGCCTATACTACCAGGAAGGAAAGGTCTCTTAAGACCAATTCATGCTTACTAAATCATAAGATGTGATGCATTGTCTAGAATGCCAATTGATTTATTTAAAGCAAGAGATCTGCCAACTGACCAATTATTGCATTGTCTGGCTCATGCATTCTTTCCCCATAGGAAAATCTGTAGGGAGTTATAATCAAAAGATCCCTTTGCAAGCTTGAAAGAAGAGAAAGGAAGTTGGGTGACTTTTTTTTTTTTTTTTAAAGATTTTATTTACCCATTTTTTTTTTTTTTTAAAGATTTTTATTTATTTATTTGACAGAGAGAGACACAGTGAGAGAGGGAACACAAGCAGGGGGAGTGAGAGAGGGAGAAGCAGGCTTCTCGCAGAGCAGGGAGCCCAATGCGGGGCTCAATCCCAGTACCCTGGGATCATGACCTGAGCCGAAGGCAGACGCTTAACGACTGAGCCACCCAGGCGCCCCTATTTACCCATTTTTGAGAGAGAAGCAGGCTCCCCACTGAGCAGGGGCTCGATCCCAGAATCCCTGGGATCATGACCTGAGCCGAAGGCAGAAGCTTAACCGCTTAACTAAGTCACCCAGGCACCTGGAAGTTGGGTGATTTTAATGACCAGTATCATCAAGCCATGCTAGCTATGTTGTGGCTGTCTCCAATTTAGGGATCTATTTTTACAAGGAAGCCACAATAGTGAAATAAATTAGTTGACTAATCCCTTTTTCTAGACTCCATGAGATCATTCTCATTATGTTGATACTTTTTGTTTAGATATGTGAATACCTTGATTAGACTGTAGTTTTTTTTTTTTTTATATTCAGACAAGTTTAGATTTCTATTTATTTAGTAGGCACTGGGGGGCCCTCAGTGCCAGGGACCATGCTGAACACTGGGGATAGAAACTCAAGGAGAGACTGAAAGGCAGTCACTTTAAACAAAATCTTTTTACAAAACCACAAAAGCTGTAATCAAAGAATATATAATGATACATAAGTAAGTTCAGAGGGGGAAGTGCTTAAATTATTTGTATGCTTTGATTTGGGAGTCATTTTGGTCCTACAGAATGTCAGAAGGAGGCAAATTGTTTCCATTGCCTGTCTCTCTTGAGTGTTTTATCTTTGGGAAGATAGCGTTCTCCTTTCCTCTGGAAGGATCTTGGTGTGACTTGCTGGGTCCTGCTTCTGATGGCTGTGTCTCATAGACTGGGGGAAGCCAGAGTGATGACGAGAGCAAAGCTGTCTCATAATGACTTTTTTGGGTAGTAGTTTAATTAAAGCTACTGAGAGTATAGCATAGTAGTTCAGAATTCAGATGCTGGAGTCAAGCAGACCTGTGTTTGAATCTTGACTCTACCACGTACATGTTTCAAAATTTTAGGCAAGTCTTCTAACTTCTTTAAAGCTCAGTTTCTTCAATAATAATCTGAAGATAATAAAACCTTCACGGGGTTATTATGAAAATTATATGAGATAAAGCATATGAAATAACTGTCACATCGTAAGCACTTTTAAAATGTTAGCTTTTAGTTGTTAGAGAAATATGAGTTAGAGTCTAGAAGGAGTATTTTTATTGGCTTCAAAATTTTATAATCTGGTGTTATTTCTCCAAAATGATTATTTAAGAAAATATCAAATGACATGTCAACTACTATTTATGTATTTTTACTCTACCCTTTATTCTAAGAAATCTTCTCTTTGTTTGCTTTGTTTTGCTTTGGAAAGGTAGATAGTAAAAAAGCCCAATCTCAGACAGTTGGAAAGGTAGATAGTAAAAAAGGCCCAATCTCAGACAGTTGGAAAGGTAGATAGTAAAAAAGCCCAATCTCAGACAGTTCTTTGTTAGCTCATTAAGGTTTTATTCAACTCATTAATGAAGGAGCCAGTTCAAAAATGAAAGCTAGTTTGTAGAGCATTTGAAAAACAAATTTATATAGTCAATTTGGGAAAGGTTTAGGGTAGTAAAATCATAAACTTTGGAGTCATCATTGCTACCAGGCCAAAAAAAAAAAAACCCCGATCACATTTTAATAGTTTTATTTCAGTTTAGTTTCAAACTTTATAGGACTGTAAATTGTCTGGACTATCAAACAAAATTACATCTCCTGAGAGACTTAGATAACGGTCATATCAGAAAATATTCTAGCATGATATTAAAAAAAACACAAGTCATCAATTTGCTTTATTTTCAAGTATTTCATATTTTCCGTTCCCAATAACTATGCTTTAGTTCATAGTAATTAAGCTTCTTTATTGCTTCACTACCCCCCTTCCATTGTGGAGTACATAATCTGTCCAATAACAATAAGAAAGAGAGATGAGAGAATTACCCACTGTTGGGTGGAGTTAGAAGGTTTTGTTTTGTTTTTTTTAAATCAGGGAGGAGAAATGCTAATAGGGAAAGCAGGAAGCTGGCAGATAGTGGAGAGGAGCTGTTGGCTCTGATGGAGGAAAGAAGGGGTGAGAATGGTGGGGAAGAGCGTGCTCACATATTCTGCAGAGTTGCCTCTCTGGCCTCCTTAGAACGTTTTCCATGTTCTTAGAGCTATGAACCTCTGTTCTCTAGGAAGCAGGAGGGGATGGCAAAAGGTTGTCCAGAGTCAGCAGAGAATGGTGGTGGAATCCATGCTTTTTGAGACCCCCCCATCTTTACCCCCCTCCCCCAGGTGTAGTGTTTGTGCTCCATGGGTTCAAAGCTCCTTTCTTTGTGTTTCCTTAGCAGGGTCTAATTTGTTTTCTGTTTTCATCCATAGTGGCATAGATGTTCATTATGCAGTTGCCTTCAATGGTGAGGCCATCAGCAATACCACCTGGGACCTAATTAGCCTTCATTCCAACAAGGTGGAAAACCATGGTCTTGTGGAACTGGATGATAAACCCACTGCCGTTTATGCAATTAGTAACTTCAGAGATTATATTGCTGAGATACTGCATCAGAATTTTTTGTTGGGGAACTCCTCTTTGAATCCAGATCCTGACTCCCTTCAACTTATCAATGGTGAGTTGATATCCATCATAAAGTCCTTGTACAGCTTTAGTTTCTTTTTCAATATACTCTGGTGAAAACTAATTTCCTTAAATATCTGTGGTTTTTAGCATTCTCTTGACTGCATGAGAGAGGAGCCATCCTGGTTCGAATGGAGCTTTAGCCACATAGCTATTTGGGATAGATCAATCGGGAGCTCTTAGGAGTATTGGTAGACAAAAAGCCACAAAGAGTGGGGAAAGTGGGGTGCCTGGGTGGCTCAGTCAGTTAAGCATCTGCCTTCAGCTCAGGTTATGATCCCAGGGTCCTGAGATCAAGCCCCATGTTGGGCTCCCTGCTTGGTGGGGAGTCTGCTTCTCCCTCTCCCTCTGCCTGCCACTCTGCCTACTTGTGCTCTCTCTCTCTCTGTCAGATAAATAAATAAAATCTTAAAAAAAAAAGTGGGGAAAGTGGAGAACAGCATGACATTTAGAAATAGTTTAGGGAAATGGGAGCAAAATATAGGAAAAAGGGAAGTGGAACCTGCAAGCATGAAATGGAACAGGTTATAGTGCAGCTGGGCAACCAACACAGTAATTCTCCACAGGCAAATCGACTGGTGTAAAGACTTAAAAGCCAGAGAGCAGAAGACAAAAGAGTAGCTCAGGAAAGTTCAGGGAGGATCTTGGTCAAAGAAGAACTGATACTGGGTGATAGGCAGAATCCCAGAGAATCCAGTACTGAGTTTGAATTTAGATAGCTGGAGAGATCCGGTTATGATCTGAAATCAACAGGTGGATCTGGGATCATCAAGGAGGGGTTGACTACTTTGGATTTAGAGGTGAAAGAGTGGCCTAGTTAATCTCAGACTAAAGTTTACTAAGAATCTGGTTACTGGTGTTGCAACAGTTTAACTCATCAGGGACATGGTGTCCTGTTAAATTACTTCTTCATGTTTACTTCTTTATGATTTCTTCTCTCATGGGTGGTTTAGCTTTTAAGATGTCCATGGAGTATATTTTACTGACATGATTGCATGGGAAAAGTACCAGATGCCAAACTGGAAAATTCATGAATGAGAGGCAATACTAACAATGATGCATTTTTATAGCCTCTTCAATTCCCACATTTTCTTAAGAGAAAAGAGTCTGTATCTTTTTTTTTTAAGATTTTATTTATTTATTCATGAGATATATATATAGAGAGAGAGAGAAGCAGAGGGAGAAGCAGGCTCCCAAGGAGCAGGGAGCCCGATGCGGGACTTGATCCCAGGACTCTGGGATCATGACCTGAGCTGAAGGCAGACACTTAACCATCTGAGCCACCCAGACGCCCAAGAGCCTGTATCTTTTCAGGCAGTTATCACCTAGGCCTTGTGTGTGTGTGTGTGCGCGCGCGCATGTGTGTGTATGTAAATAAACACAAATACACATGAGAGAGAGAGAAAAGAGAGAAAAAAACTTTAACGAAATTTTACTATATATAATTCCTTACTTCCTAAAGAAGATATTTTTTGAGGGCTTCACTAAAACTTTAAATTGCTTTTCAATTATTTTGGCTGCTAGACTGATGTTTCCTTAAAATGACAGTGTGCTAAGACAGGGCCACAAAGTGGCTTGGACTTCATATGGGTTATATAGGACTTTAAAGTGGAGAAACTGTTTATTTATTATTTTAGAGATTGATTTATTTATTTTAGGGAGAGAGCATAAGTGGGGGGGAGGGGCAGAAGGAGAGGAGAGAGAATCTGAAGCAGACTCCCTGCTGAGTGTGGGGCTCCATCTCACCACCAGAGATCACGACCTGAACAGAAACCAAGAGTCCAAAGCTTAACCAACTGCACCACTGAGGCTCTCCTAAAGTGGAGAAACTCTTTCTTCGTAGATGATAGTGATATTAGGCTATCAGTTCTAAAACACGAGAGAACCTTTGTATTTTGGAGCAGTGCAGGTATCCCGGGCTTACTGTCTCATATACTCCTTTTTCATTGTTATATCTTGTTGGAATACCTGAGCCAGATAAAATAGTGAAAAGAGAAGAAGCCTGTTATAATCTCAAATTGCTGAAGTCCTTTTGTCAAGGCTGGTATAGACTAGCTGGGGGCTACCTATGTGGACAGCAAATAGGCAGAAGGTCCCAGGAATCTGGATATTGGGATCTGAGAAAAAAATATAGCTAAGAGGTCACCTGAAGGGGATGGGAACCTAAACTGAGCAGAAAGTACAAACACCAAGGTTAATAACGAGGGTAGTGGAAGAAGGACATGGAGATTAAGGTTTGCAACAGGCAAAGTGAGATTGTTTAGGAAACTAAATCCACAAACAGCATAGGAAGGTCTTCCTTTTATGTGGAGCCTGGTTGTAGCCTACCTCCAAGGTGTCCTGAAAAGGAGTTTAACAACTGAGAATTTCTAAGCAAATTTAACAAAAGCTTTAGGATATACAGGAGAAACTAATTCGGATGCTTTGATCTTTCATTAGATGTATGTTTCAATTGCACAAAATTTGGTCTCTAAAATCTATTTCTGTTGTCATGCCAACTCAGAATTCTGAATGGTTGTAGCTTTCTACGTAACCTGGTCATCATTTCTTAAAGATAGATCATCCTTGATCCATGGTGCTTATTTTCCGTAGAAGACAAAATAACCGTATACACAATTGAAAAAGAGTTTTGGAAAATACTTAAATCCAATAGGGTTTTTGGCTTCTCATTGATCCCTTTATGTCAGGCCAGTGGTAACAGGTGAATAAAGAGAGATTCTGTTTCTATTTTTGGTGCATGCACCAGATCAAATGGTGGCAATCCTTTTTTTTTCTTTAGCTTTTATAGATTCCCTCTCCCCTTCAGGCAAAATCAATTTCTTCTTTGTATCCCACACATTGTATATATGCCCCTCACATCATTTTATAATTTGTGTTTCTCTCTCTGACATAGGGAATACTTGCATAGGAGAAACTTGGCTTTATTAATGTTTATAGTCTCAACTTTATCAAAGACTGTAGTAACTAGCAAGGATTCAGTAAGGCTTTGTTGAATTACATTATACAATCTATTGTCTTACCTTTATTGCTCTTTAATATGGTATAGCAGTAAACTCTCTCGTGTCCTAACCATTTTTCAAAGATACTTTCTGCCAAAGAGGAAATCATTTTTCATAATTTTCTCCATTCTTAGCATCAACCAAATGCATTGGAATTTCAGTTTAACTTCCTTATTAAAATGAAAAAAAATTCAGTTAAAAAATATCTGCTTCACAGGAATCTTGAAAAGAGTAAACTGCTTAAAAGGAGAAAAAGAAATAATATAGGAATGTCTTAAATGTAATAATGAGGAGAATATTTTATGTTGGAGTCTTATAAATCAGATAGATTGTGTTACTATTGATGCTGGCAGGCCAGGTCTGAGGACCCAGAGAGGGTCCCACAGGGCCAGCCAAGAGGGTCCTTGTTGACACACAGGATAGAAATCAAACACAAGCCAGCAGGAAGGGAGAGAGCAGAGTTTATTGAAGATATATATAGAGAGAGCAGATACAGACAGAGTATCTGGGAGACTTGGTAAAGAAAAGGAGAGAGTTGTGTCTTTGATTGGGGTCTGGGGTTTTTAATGAGGATTGTGGTCTGGTGTACATGTCCTCTCAGGCATCCAGGAACCAGCTAGAACAAGGACAATGGTCCAGGTGTCCTTCCTAAGCCACTTATTCCTTGGAGCCAGGCAGTCTTGACATTGAGATGTTTAGTGCCCGTGGTCTGGAATACGCATATGATGGCCTCATCACATCATTCTCCCATGGCCCTTCCTTCAATGTTATCTGTTGTGCTGGAAGACTCTAAAAAAATCATTAACTTCTTGTCCCTTACAAGGAGGACATTGACTGTTTGTTCTATGAGGCATGTGTAAAGTGAGGGTACAGGTCCTAGTAAGAATAGAAGCAGGAAAAAGAGCAAAAAGCAGATTTTTATGGAGTCTTTCGGTTTCCCTATCTCAATACAGGCAAAATATCTGAATAAAGTAACAAACATTTTCTAAGCAAGTCTCCCTTATCTGTTGTGCCAAGATCTAAACTATTAAAAGGAACAACCTGATTTTTAGTTGTCCCTGAACCTCAAATATAATAGTGTCTCAACTAAAAATGTTCTTTCTTCAGTGAGAGGAGTTTTACTTTCTGAAACTGAAGACCTAATTTGGAACACCCAAAGTTCAAGTCTTCAGTCAACCCCACCATCCATTCTGGTAAGTATGTTTCTATGTTTTATGCCTGGAATCAGGCCCTCAAACTTCTCTTCTTTATACACTTACCTGCTTACTTTAGCGTCATGAATTTCCTGAGCTGTTTCTATTTCAAATATTTTCTTACATCATCCTTGGAACATTATTCACAGTTGTCAGCTCCAGAGTCCCAAGTATTGGTTCAGAAAATTTAAGCCTTCTGCAGTGGTTAATTTCCAAGCTCTACATGTGGTATAAAACTTACTTATGGTTTATACTTGTTTGGTAATAATTAAGCTATAAGTGCCCACTGAGTTGTTCTCTGAAAGTTACTCAGAAGTAGTTTTTATAGCCAAGACTATAAATTGATGTACATAGGTACAGAGTATAGATTTGCATTCCAAGGATTGTAGTGAAGAAAAATGTTAGATTCCAAAGCATATAGAATAGCGTGTGTACAGGAGAGAGAGAGAAAGAAGAATAAAAATAACAGCTAACTGACAAATGACAGGGACTCAAAATCAGGCCTCCTTTTAACCTGGACTGAAAACATTCCCATTTGCACAGAAACATCATCGAAGAATGTTCCTTTTTGTTCTTACCACCCAACTCCCCTGGGCGATCCTCTATCCCCTCTAAATCCCTCCACTTGCCACTTCACACATAGAGAGGCATCTAATAGAAAAGGAAGTGGCTTCCTTGACTATAGTTGAAACAACAGCAGTGCCAGCTACAACCACAGCACCCCTGGAGGCCACCTGGTTACAAAGCATCCATGAATCTTTTGTTATCACATAGAGTCGGGGGACTCCCTTCTACATTCCCTGAGACTCCTACTCTCCTGAGACTTTTCTGCCTCATAGAAGCTTCTTGAAATACTTGTTTCTTGACTTTAACCCTGCAGTGAACATTTACAAAGTCTGCCCCAAATTCACTTAGCCATTAATATATGCAGCCATTTCTTATACTCCGTTATAGAGCAGCTCAGTTTTGAAATGTGGTGTCATTGGAAATACTGTTCTCACTGAGTTCCATATTGGAGAAAAAAAGTTAGGGGGGATTGACACTAGAGATTACATTATTTGGTGTTTATTTACTCATTCATTCAAATATATTTATTGCGTGCTTTTCACGTGCCCAGTACTGGGAAAACTAAGATGAATAAGGGTATGGGCTTGCCCTCAAGAAGTTTCCAGTCTGGTAGACAGACTTTTCCACAGATACAGTGATGCTGTCATAGAAGTCCATTCAGGATGCAGTGGCAGAGGATGGTGATTCACAGTGAACATCGCACCACTAGTCTTCAGTCCTTCTAATCCTATTCATCTTGGGCTTCTCTAACCATAGATCTGTGATGATATTTAGAACGATGTTGTAAAGATAGGAATTTTTATATGAGCCAGAGGTTGCAAGCTGGAAACCAGCCAGCTGGATCCAGCTGTAGGCATGTGTTTGGGGCCAAATTTTTAAAGAAGCTAACATTTAACAATTAGGATATTTTTGCAGGAAAATGTAGATTTCCAACTTCTTTTGAAAACCAGGAAGATCTGGTATCCTTAGGTCCAGGTCCCCTGTTGCAGAAAGTGGTTAGGGTTTGGCTGAAAGGGGCTGCCCCTTTAATGCTGATAAACACTGACTAACTGGGCACACATGGTGCCTGTAATGTGGTTCCATTTGCGTTAAAGCCAACCCCTCAGTTTTTTGAATAGTGATAACTGTGGGGGCATTAAGTAACAATTTGAGGAGACAGTAGGATTGTTAATGGATGATAATAAGGCATGAAAAGAAGAATGATTGATTAGAAGTGTGTGGTTATTGGTTTTCCTTCTTTTTGGGGGGTAAACTGTTAACAAGATTTTGTTCTTTTATAGAAATGAGATTAAAAAATTTTTTTACAGATTTGATTTTTAGAAATTATTTTAGAGGTAGGAATGTTGGGATATTGAATTTGACACGTTTTGGCATCCTAACTTGGAAAATCACATGTTGCACAGTGTGCTTTCTATAGTGCTAGCAAGCTTTTCAGTTGGCATTCACAGAAGTGAAACTGGGCCAGTATAAGTTAATATGCTACATTGAACTAAAAGGATTCTTGAGTTGAATTTGTTACTATGGGAACATCTATTCCTATAAAAATAAATGAAGTGCTATTACTGGCATGTAGATGTTCTACCTTTCACAACGTATGACAAAGCTTCATTGCTATGCCATTTTTTAGGTGGCACTTATTTGGAGTAGACGGTCTCCTTATTTAAAAAGTCAAATTGTGGGTCGCCTGGGTGACTCAGTCGGTTAAGCATTTGACTCTTTTTTTTTTTTTTTAAAGATTTTATTTATTTATTTGACAGAGAGAGAGACAGCGAGAGCAGGAACACAAACAGGGGCAGTGGGAGAGGGAGAAGCAGGCTTCCCGCCACGCAGGGAGCCCGATGTGGGACTCGATCCCAGGACCCTGGGATCATGACCTGAGCCGAAGGCAGACGCTTAATGACTGAGCCACCCAGGCGCCCCATAAGCATTTGACTCTTGATTTCGGCTCGGTTTCACAGTCTCAGGGTCGTGAGATCCAGCACCCCCTCAAGCTCCCACTCAGCGTAGAGGAGTCTGCTTGAGATTCCTGTCTCTCCCTTGGCCTTTGCCCCTCCCCCTACTCGTGCTGTCTTTCTCTCAAAATAAGTAAATAAAATCTTAAAAAAAAAAGTCAAGTTGTTTACTTTCACTTTTTATGTGGCCCATTTGTGACTTGACTTTTATCAGAGATATTCTGTATTGTTTTAATTTTATGGAATGAAAAGGCATTTAATTTGTAGATATACTAAAATTATATATATTGTTTGAGGATTTCTTTTTCATTAAGGATTGAGCTGTTTTCCTAATGGGTGTCAGGTCATAGGTTCTGTCTGATAAAACTCAATTTTTTCAGCATGGGTTAAAGAGCTTAAGCCATTTCACTTGGCATTTTGAAAAAATTCACATGTAGAATTTGCAAGGGTATAAATATGTCTGACTCAGCTGGATGAATGTGTAGCTTTAACACATCTTTAGAAGTGGTTTTAGATAATTAAGAGGGAAAAAAGTGAATTCCCTGGTATGGTTTGATGGTCATCATCCTAACTACTTTTTTGAGAAACAAACTTGGCATTGAGCAAATGACCTTCTTGCTTCTCCTTGAATGCATGTATGGTTTTAGATAATAGAAAAAGAAATGGGAAAGGAAGAAACTTTTCTGTCTATACAAACAACCTCCGTATTCAACATAGCAGATATTTACATATTAGAAAATGGGCTTTCCTCTCTCTCTTTGCTCTGTTTACCTGGGTCTTACAGACCTGTGGACCTAGGCTAACCTGAGTGAGAATGGACTGCCAAGGCTGTTAGTTCTAGTTTCTCCTCTTGGAATCCTTTTGCATCTGGTTATGGATACGTATACGTATCTCTCAATGAACAGTCTGGTATAGTGGGCAAAGCACTGGGACTGAGAACTCTAGAAACTCAGGGGTGTAGTTCCGATTTTTTTTCTCTATTTTCTGTGACTGTGGGCATTTCACGTCTATGAGACTCAGTTTCTTATCTTTAATAGGCAAGATTAGACTACATGATTCAAGAGTCCTATTCTAAAATTTGATACTTCTGTTTTATTCACACACATGCACATGCTCACCCCCCTAAAATGGTTCTGAGACTCAGTTTCCAATATGTGAAGGGGGAGTGTTCCCACACAGCGCCACATAATTCTCCAGACACCAGCTGGGTGTTCAAGGATTCAACTCAATTCTGACACTGTCTACCCAGAGATACCATCAGATTCCACAGGTTAAGGGCTCAGTTCTACAAGACTGCCTCCCCACCCCCTGCCCACTTCCACTTCAGACATCAGTTGTTGCAAGCCTAGGTTGCTACCTGTGCTTTTGACCAACCAGCTATAAATCACAGGTTCCCATGACCTCTTCCTCAAGCTTGGTTAATTTGCTAGGATGGCTCACAGAACTCAAACATTTTACTTACTAGATTACTGATTTGTTATAAAAAGATACAATTCAGGAACAGCCTGATCGAAGAGATGCATAGGGCAAGGTATGTGCAAAGGGACGCAGAGCTTCTAAGCCCTCACCAGGTATGTGGCTCTCCTCAAATCTCCAGGTGTTCACTAACCCAGCTCTTTGGACCCTATCCTTTTGGGTTTTTATGGAGGCTTCATTAGATAGGTGTGATCGATTAAATCATTAGCCATTGGTAACTGATTCAACCTCTAGCCCCTCTCCCCTCCCTGGAGGTCATGGGATGGGACTGAAAGTTCCAACCCCTAATCACAAGGTTGGCTTTATTGGCAACAAGTACCCATCCATAGGTGCCCTCTAAAAGTCACCCCATTAATATAACAGAAGACACTTTAATAACTCTCAACACTTAGGCAGTTCCGAGGGTTTTGGGATCTGTGAGCCAGGAATTGTGGACACTAAGCAGATATATGTATTTTTTTAATAAATTACAATATCATACCTCTTTTCCTAACATAAGATTTATAAACCAAAGGAAGGTCTTTTTTTTTTTTTTAAAGATTTTATTTATTCATTTGAGAGAGAATGAGATAGAGAGAGCATGAGAGGGGGGAGGGTCAGAGGGAGAAGCAGACTCTCCGCCGAGCAGGGAGCCCGATGCGGGACTCGATCCTGGGACTCCAGGATCATGACCTGAGCCGAAGGCAGTCGCTTAACCAACTGAGCCACCCAGGCGCCCCAAAGGAAGGTCTTTTAAGCACATGAGCTTTTGGCAAGACGAGAGTTGGTAATTTTACTTAATTTGTTTTCCTTTCACACTCTGGACTTCAATTTGTTTACTTTTCATTTATCTGGAATTGAACTCTTGCTCTCTCCATCTGGACCATTCTTTTTTTTCTTCCCAGGTTTACTGAGATATAACTGACATAACATTATATAAGTTGAAGGTGTACGTGCTGATTTCATACACTTACATATTGGGAAATGATTACCATCACCTCACATGATTACCATTTTTTTTGTGTGTGTGTGGTAAAAACATTTAAGATCTCTTTTAGCAATTTTCAAGTATGTAATACAACATCATTAATTATAGTCACCATGTTTAACATTAGATCTCCAGAACTTATTCATCCTATCACTGGATATTTGTACCTTGTGACCAACATCTCATTTCCCCAACCCCCCGCCCCTGGAAATAATCATTCTTGTCTCTATTTATGAAAGTTCAGCTTTTTTAGATTCCACATATAAGTCACATCAGGCAGTATTTGTTTCTCTGTCTAGTTCATATCCCTTAGCATAATGTCCTTAAGATCCATCCATGTTGTTACAAAGAGCAGGATTTCCTTCTTTCCCATGGCTGAAAAGTATTCCATTGTGTGTGTGTGTGTGTGTGTGTGTGTTACACACACCACATCTTCTATTATCCATTCATCCTTTGATAGACGCTTATGTTGTTTCCATATCTTAGCTATTGTGAATAATGCTGGTATGAACTAGGGGTGTAGATATTGCTTTGATATACTGATTTCATTTCCTTTGTGTATGTACCCAGAAATGGGGATTGCTCAATCATATGGTGGTTTTGTTTTTAATTTTTTGAGGAAACTCTGTATTGTTTTCCATAATGGCTGTACTAATTTATATTTCCACCAATATGAACAGGGCTCCCTTTTCCCCACATCATTGCCACACCCGTTATCTCTTGTCTTTTTGATAATAGCAATTCTGATAGGTATGAGGTGATACTCATTGTGGTTTTGATTTGCACTTCCCTGATGATTAGCATCTTTGAACATCTTTTTATATACTTATGGCCATTTGTATGTCTTTTTTGGAAAAATATCTATTCAGATCCTCTGCCCATTTTTAATCAGATTATTTGTTTTTACTATTGAGTTGTATGAGTTCCTAATATTTTTGGGATATTAACCTCTTATCAGATATATAATTTGCCAATATTTTCTCTGATTCTGCATGTTGCCTTTTCATTTTGTTGATTATTTCTTTTGCTGTGCAGAAGCATTTCAGTTTGATGTAGTCCCACTTACTAATTTTTGCTTGTTGCATTTGCTTTGATGTCATATCCAAAAATCACTTCCAAGACTAAGCTTTTTTTTCTTTGTTTTCTTCTATGAGTTTTACAGTTTAAGGTCTTATTTTTAAGTCTTTTTTCCATTTTGAATTAATTTTTGTGAGTGGTGTAAGATAGGGCTCCACTTTCATTCTTTTGTGTATAATTATCCAGTTTTCCCAATGCCATTTATTGAGGAGACAATCCTTTCCCCATTGGGTGTTCCTATTGGTGTTTTCTTGTAATATTAGTTGACTGTATATGTTTGTGTTTATTTATGGGCTCTAAATTCTGTCCCTTTGGTCTATGTGTCTGTTTTTATGCCAATATGTTCTGTTGCTTTGTAATATAGTTGCTTCATAATGTAGTTTAAAATTGGAAGTGTAATAGCCTTTGGTTTTGTTCTTTTTTCTCAGAATTGCTTTGGATATTCAGGGTCTTTTGTAGTTCCTTATGAATATTAGGATTGTTTTTTCTCTTTCTAAAATGCCATTGGAGTTTTAGTAGGGATTGCATTGAATCTGAAGATGTCTTTGGCTAGTATGGACATTTTTTTTTTAAGATTTTATTTTTATTTGAGAGAGACAGAGAGAGAATGAGAGAGATAGAGCACGAGAGTGGGGTGAGAGGCAGAGAGAGAAGCAGACTCCCCGCTGAGCAGGGAGCCCGATGTGGGTCTCGATTCCAGGGCCTCCAGGATCTTGACCTGAGCCGAAGGCAGACGCTTACCTGACTGAGCAATGCAGGTGCCCTCGTAGGGACATTTTGACAATATTAATTTTTCCAATCCATGAATACAGCATATGCTTCCATTTATGTGTGTTGTTTTCAATCTTTCATCAAAGTCTTACAGTTTTCACTACGTGGATCTGTTACCTCCTTGGTTAAATTTATTCCTCAGGTTGTTATTGTTTTAGATGCTATTATAGAAGAGATTATTTTTCTTTTACAAATAGTTTGTTGTTAATGTACAGAAATATAATTGACGTCTGTATGTTGATCCTGCTGTATCCTGTAACTTAATTTGTTGATTAGTTCTAACAGTTTTTTTAAAAGATTTATTTATTTATTTTAGAGAGAGCATGAGTGGGGGGAGAAGCAGTGGGGGAGGGAGAAAATCTCAAGCAGACTCCCTGCTGAGTGCAGAGCCCATTGTGGGGCTCGATCTCTACAGAGCCTGTTGCAGGGCTCAGTCTCACAACCCTGAAATCATGACCCCAGCCGAAATCAAGAGTCAGATGCTTAACCAACTGAGCCACCTAGGAGCCCCAGTTCTAACAGTGTTTTGATTTTTTAAGGATTTTATATACATAGGATCATGCCATCTGGAGCAGACCATTTTACCTCTTCCTTTCTGATTTGAATGCCTTTTATTTATTTTTCTTGCCTAATTGCCTTGGCTGGGACTTCTAGTCTTATACTAAATAAGATGGTAATAGTGAGAACCCTTGTCTTATTCTTCATCTTAGCAGGAAAGCTTCAGCCTTTCACAATTGAGTTATGATATTTGCTGTGCGTTTGTCGTACATGGCCTTTATTATGTTGAGATGTGTTGCTTCTGTACCCAATTTGTTGAGGGTTTTTATCATGAAAGGATGCTGAATTTTGTTAAATACTTTTCTGTATCTATGGAGATGATTATATGATTTTTTATTCTTCATTTTATTAATGTGGTATATCACATTTATTGATTTGTATATGTTGAATTGTCCTTATATCCCAGGGATAAGTCCTCCCCTGATCCTTGTGGATGTTTCTTCTAATTTGCTTTGAATTCAGTTTGCTAATATTTTGTTGGCAATTTTAGCTTTATATTAATCAGGGATATTGGTCTATCATTTTACTTTCTTGTAGTATCTTTGTCTGGTTTTGCTATCAGGGTAATGCTAGCTTTGTAGAATAAGTTTGGGAGTGTTCACTCCTGTTTGATTTTTGGGAAGAGTTTGAGAAGGACTGGCATTAGTTTTTCCTTAAATGTTTGGTAGAATTACCAGTGAAACCATCTGGTCCTGTATATTGTTAGGTCCATTTGGTCTAAAGTATAGTTCAAGTCCATCATTTTCTTTTCCTTTTTTTTTAAATTTAATTTAATTTTATTATGTTATGTTAGTTCCCATACAGTACATCATTAGTTTTTATGTAGTGTTCCATGATTCATTGTTTTTGAATAACACCCAGTGCTCCATGCAATACGTGCCCACCTTAATACCCATCACCGGGCTAACCCCCTCCCCCTGCTGGCCCTCTAAAACCCTCATTTTGTTTCTCGGAGTCCATAGTCTCTCATGGTTCCTCTCCCCCTCTGATCCCCCCCCCTTCATTTTTCCCTTCCTTCTCCTAATGTCCTCCATGCTATTCCTTATGTTCCACAAATAAGTGAAACCATATGATAATTGACTTTCTCTGCTTGACTTATTTCACTTAGCATAATCTCCTCCAGTCCCATCCATGTTGATGTAAAAGTTGGGTATTCATCCTTTCTGATGGCTGAGTAATAGTCCATTGTATATATGGACC
>NC_138369.1:149469517-149515187 GCF_054177405.1 Leptonychotes weddellii
CCTTCTCCTAATGTCCTCCATGCTATTCCTTATGTTCCACAAATAAGTGAAACCATATGATAATTGACTTTCTCTGCTTGACTTATTTCACTTAGCATAATCTCCTCCAGTCCCATCCATGTTGATGTAAAAGTTGGGTATTCATCCTTTCTGATGGCTGAGTAATAGTCCATTGTATATATGGACCACATCTTCTTTATCCATTTGTCTGTTGAAGGGCATCTCAGCTCTTTCCACAGTTTGGCTATTGTGGACATTGCTGCTATGAACATTGGGGTGCATATGGCCCTTCTTTTCACTACATCTGTGTCTTTGGGGTAAATACCCAGTAGTGCAATTCCTGGGTTATAGGGTAGCTCTATTAGAGGCCGACAACCCTAAGGTTCCTACAAAACAGGAGCATCTAGCTTGGGTTGTGGTCAATAATTTGGACTCTGTACATTCCCTCAACCACCCCTCAACAGAATGACTAGGAGGAGGAACCTCCAAAATAGAAAAGACTCAGAGACTGTGACTTCTGCCACAGATTTACAAATGGATACAGATATAACCAAGATGTCAGAAATGGACTTCAGGGTAACAGTTATGAAGACAATAGCTAGAATGGAGAAATCAATTAATGGCAACATAGAGTCTCTAAGGGCAGAAATGAAAGCTGAATTGGCAGAACTTAAAAATGCTATCAATGAGATCCAATCTAATCTAAATACTCTAACAGCTAGGGTAAATGAGGCAGAAGAACGAATTAGTGATCTAGAAGATCAATTGATAGAAAAGAAGGAAAATGGAGGCCTGGGAAAAAACAGCTTATAATCCATGAAAAAAGAATTAGAGAAATAAGTGATGCCGTGAAACGTCCCAATGTCAGAATTATTGGGATACCTGAGGGGGTGGAGAGAGAGAGAGGACTAGAAGATATATTTGAGCAAATCATAGCTGAGAACTTCCCTAATCTGGGGAATGAAATAAACATTCGTGTCCTAGAGGCAGAGAGGACCCCTCCCAAGATCAAGGAAAACAGACAAACGCCTTGGCATGTAATAGTAAAACTCACAAATCTTAGAACCAAAGAAACCATCGTAAGGGCAATTAGGGGGAAGAGATTCCTTATGTACAGAGGGAGGAACATCAGAATAATGTCAGACTTATCCACAGAGACCTGGCAAGCCAGAAAGGGCTGATAAGACATATTCAGGGTACTAAATGAGAAGAACATGCAGCCAAGAATACTTTATCTGGCAAGGCTGTCATTTAGAATGGATGGAGAGGTACAGAGCTTCCAAGACCAGCAGAAACTGAAAGAATATGTGACCACTAAGCCAGCCCTGCAAGAAATATTAAAGGGGGTTCTATAAAAGGAGAAAGACCCTAAGAGTGATATAGAACAGAAATTTACAGAGACAATCTATAGAAACAAGAACTTCACAGGCAACATGATGACAATAAATTCATATCTTTCAATAATCACTCTCAACGTGAATGGCCTAAATGCTCCCATAAAACGGCTAAGGGTTGCAGATTGGCTAAAAACACAGGACCCATCCATATCCATATGAGTCTACAAGAGACTCATTTCGAACCTAAAGATACATCCAGACTGAAAATGAAGGGATGGAGAGCCATCTTCCATGCCAATGGACCTCCAAAGAAAACTGGGGTAACAATCCTTGTATCAGACAAACTAGATTTTAAGCTAAAGACTGTAGTTAGAGACACAAAAGGACACTATATCATTCTTAAAGGATCTATCCAACAAGAAGATCTAACAGTTGTAAATATCTGTGCCCCCAACATGGGAGCAGCCAACTACATAAGCCAACTATTAACCAAAATAAAGAGTCATATTGATAACAATACGTTAATTGTAGGAGACCTCAATACTCCACTTTCAGTGATAGACAGATCATCTAAGCAGAAAATCAACAAAGAAACAAGAGCTTTGAATGACACACTGGACCAGATGGACCTCATAGATATTTATAGAACATTCCACCCTAAAACAACAGAATACTCATTCTTCTCAAGTGCACAAGTCCATCATTTTCTTACTGATTTTCTCTCTGGATTATCTAGCCATTGTTCAAAGTGGGGATGTTGAAGTCCCCTATTATTGTATTGTTATCCATCCCTCCTTTCAGATCTGTTCATATTTGCTTTATATATTTAAGTGCTCCAATGTTGGGTGCCATTATATTTACAATTGTTATGTCCTCTTGATGAATTGAGCTCTTTATTATTATATAATGACCTTATTAGTCTCTTGTTACAGTTTTTGAATTAAAGTCTATTTTGTATGATATGAGTATAGCTACTGCTGGTTTTGTTTTCTATTTGTATGGAATATTTTTTTTTATCCCTTCACTTTGAGCCTTTATGTGTCTTTAACTGAAGTGAGTCTGTTGTAAACAGCATATAGTTGGGTCTTATTTTTTATACTTTTAGTCAATTTCTGCCCTTTGAAGGGGGAATTTAATCTATTTACATTCAGAGTAACTTGATAAGTAAGGACTTATTTCTATCATCTTATTGTTTTCTGGCCCTTTTGTAATTCCCTTGTTTCTTTGTTTCTGTCTTGGTGTTTTCCTCTGTGAATTGATTGTTTTCCATAGTGTATGCTTTGATTCTCTTTTCTTTTTCTTTTGTGTTATCTACTGTAGGTTTTTGCTTTGTGGTGACCATGAGGCTTACATAGAGCATCTTAGAGTTATAACAGTCTATTAACTTAACTTCAATGGCATACAAAAACTATCCTTTTACTCTCCTCCCCACTTTTGGTTTTTGATGTTACAGTTTACCTCTTTTTATATTGTATTCATTAACAAATTATTTTGACTATACTTATAGCCAAATAGATTCCTTTCTAATTTTCTTTTGTGTACTTAGTATAAATTTTTGCTTTGTGATTACTATGAGGTTCACATGTATCATTCTATATATATATAAATGTTATATATATATAACATATATATAAAACAGTCTATTTTAAGTTGATAGCAACTTAAATTTGAATACTTTCAACACTCTACATTTTTAACCTCCCCATGTTTTATGTTTTTGATGCCACATTTACATCTTTTTATTTTATGTATCCCTTAACTAATTATTGTAGTTTTAGTTAATTTTACTACTTTTGTCCCTTATACTAGCTTTATAAGTGATTAATCCATTACTTTTATAATATGTTTAACTTTTCCTATGAGATTTTTACTTTTGCATGGTTTCTTGTCACATTAATCAGTGTCATTTCTTTTCAGCTAAAAGAAGTCTCTTTAATATTACTGGTAAGACCTGTTTAGTGGTGATGAACTCCTTTAGCTTTTGCTTATCTGGAGAACTCTTTTCTTTACCTCTGTTCTGAATAATAATCTCACTGTGGGTGAATATTCTTTCCTTAAAGTACTTTGAGAATTTCATGCTACCACTTTCTGGCTTGCGAAGTTGCTGCTAAAATATCTGTTGATAGCCTTATAGGGTTTCCCTTGCATGTAGTAAGTTCTTTTTTCTTATGCTGCACTTAGGAGTCTTTCTTTATCTTTATCTTTTGACATTTCAATTATAGTGTGTCTTGGTGTAGAGCTCTTTGGATTTATCTTTTTTGGAATTCTCTGTGCTTCCTGGACCTAAATGTCTGTTTCCTTCCTAGAGTAGAGAATTTTTCAGCCATTATTTATTCAAATAAGTTTTCTACCTCTTTTTCTCTCTCTTTTCTTTCTGGGGCCTGTATAATATTTATATTATTCCATTTGATATTGTCCCATAGGTCCTTTAAGGGATTTTCACTTGTTAAAATTATTTTTTCTTTTTGTTGCTCTGTTTGGGTGAGTTCCATTGCTTTGTTTTCTATCTTGCTGATCTGTTTTTCTGCTTCTTCCAGTTTGCTGTTGCTGAACTCCTGTAATGTACTTTTCAGTGTAGTTATTGTATTTTTCAGTTCTATGACTTATGTTTGGTACTTTCTTATGTTTTGTCTCTGTTGAAGTTCTTTCTGTGCACATCCATTCTTCTGAGTTTGGTAAGCATCTTTATGAATATTATCTTGAACTCTTTATCAGGTAGATTACTTATCTTCATTTCATTAAGATCTTTTTCTGAGGTTTTGTCTTATTCTTTCATTTGGAACATATTCCTCTACCTCCTCATTTTATCTGATTCTTTGTGTTTGTTTCTATGCATTAGATGAAACAACTACCTCCCCTATATGAGTCTTGTTGGAGTGGTCTTATGTAGGGGATGACCCATGGGGGCCAGAAACACAATCCCCCTCTGGCCACCAGAGCCAGGTGCTCTCTGGGTTTCCCCTGTGTGGGCTGTGTGCACCCTCTGACTGTGGTGTGGCTGAGCTGTAGTGGGAGTGGTTGGGTGGGGTTCTTGCCCAGGCTGTCTGAGATATATTTTTGGCAGGGATGGGGGGTTGGGGAGGATGTGACACTTGGTTGGCTGGCTATGGCTTGGCTGTGGCATGGGGTGTGGGGTGGTGCTTGCCTGGCTGGCTGTGATGTGCTGTGATGTGGAATGAGAGCCCCACATGTGCTAGCAGGTTGGAGGGGGAGATTGCCAAAATGGCACTCACCAGCACCAGCATTGGTAAGGTAGAGTGAAATTGCAAAAATTATACCTGGCAGTGCTTCTGTCTTTAGAGAAAGCCCTAACAAGTTCCTTCCTTTTTGGCATTTGCTTTAGGGTTAGTGTGTCTCCTTCACATATCATCTAGGCACTTTTAATACCATAAAATCCACTATTGGGTATTTACTCAAAGAAAATGAAAACACTAATTCAAAAAGATATATGCACCCCCATGTTTATAGAAGCATTATTTCCAATAGCCAAGATATGGAGGCAACCTAAGTGTCCATCAAAAGATGAATAAAAAGATGTGGTGTATATATATGCTGTGGAATATTATTCAGCCATAAAAAGAGTGAGATCTTGCCATTTGCAACAACATGGTTGGACCTAAAGGGTATTATGCTAAGTGAAGTAAGTCAGACAGAGAAAGACAAATACCATGTGATTTCACTTTATGTGGAATCTAAATGGACACATACACACACGTGCAAATGAATAAATAAACAACAACAACAAAAAAAACAGAAACAGACCCATAAATACAGAGAACAAACTGGTAGCTATCAGAGGGGAGGATGGTAGGGCTATGGGTGGTTATCAGAGAGAAGGAAGGCTTCCAGCTATGGAATGAATAAGTCATAAGGATGAAAGGTACAGTATAGGGAATATAGTTAATGATATTTTAATAGCATTGTATGGTGACATATGGTAGCTACACTTGTGAACATAGCATAATGTATAGAGTTGTAGAATCACTATGTTTTACACCTAAAACTAACATAATATTGTTTGTTAACTATACTTCAATTAAAAAAAAGATCAAAAACTCTCTCCGAAACAAACGAACAAACATATTGCTGCTTTTGCACTGGGTCCTAGGGCAAGAGTCTGTAAATGAGTCCTTTAAGGGCAGGTTCTCCATTCCCTACAGTTCTGGACATAATCCCTGATGGTTTTATGTTTTAGGGGCTGGTCTCTCAGGTGCCAGACCCAAGGGTTGGGGTGCCTAATGTGGGGCACAAACTCCTTGCTCCTCAGGGAAGAGTTCCATGTTTTTGAGATTTCATTCTGATTGTGGATTGCAACTCTTTGGGTGGGGTTTTTGGTGAGAGCATATCTCTGCCTCTCCTACCAAAATCAGTGTGGCTCTTTTATTTTTTGTTGTGGAGATGCTGTTCATCTAGTTTTTAAGATTTTTTTCAGAGGAAATTATTCCATATGTAGCTGTAGATTTGTTGTGTCAGTAGGAGGAGGTGTGTTCAGTATCTTCCTATGTCGACATCTTAGACCCAACACCGGGAGATTTCTTAAAGGGTCTACCTAACAGAAAATAAAACAATTCAACAACTAAAGAAGTATTTTAGAAACCCAGCCTGTAATACTATAGGCAGAACACAATCAACCTGTATCCTCTGTGGGGGTATTTTAAAAGTACCATGTCTGGGTCCTACCCACAAGCAATTAAGTTAGGATCTCTGGGGTGTAAGGCTTGGACATTGGTGTTTTTAAAAAGCTTCCATGTGGTTTTAATGCTATGAAGGTAAAGAATGATTGTTCTTTTCTATTTTCCTTTTTCAGTTTTCACCCAGGAAATATTTTATGAATTTCTTCTTTACATATGGCACTTTTTATTTTTTGTTACTTATAACTCAACATAGCTTGAAGTATATAAACTCTCACCAAATTCCATGGCCATTTTACCTATTAGGATCACCACTAAACTTTTTTGCGTAGACTTGTCTTCATATGATTAAATAATTAGCATGTTCAAGGATTGTGTTTCTGTCTACTTTTCTATTCCTGAAGTTAAATTTTAAGGTAGGATTAGTACTATATTACTATATTAGTAAAAAGTCACTAGAAAGAGAAAATTGTATTTTGTAAGTGTGATGCCATTTCATAGATGTTGCTATTCCTTTGAGGTAGCCAGACCACATTTTGATGTGGTGACATTTCTTACCAAATGGAAAAACCTTAAGTACTTAAATACCTTTCAGAATGATTAATAAAATTGCTAATTGTTCTTTCCTGCTGGGGCAATGTGCTTAGGTCTTTGACATCAAATTATAGATATTAGTAATTATGTATTTAGAGTATTTAAGCTAATAAGACAGAATAAGGGACTGTCTAAAACAAGGTAAGTTTTTTCCCACAAAGAATCTTTTGAATATATTATCTCATCTCTCCCCAATTTATAGATGTGATTCAAGAGGTACATGACTTTTGTCTAGATTTTTAATCTAGTATATGGGTTGAATAGGGATTTGATGAGAGCTCTGTTTGATTCTAGAGCCCATGTTCCCACCCTCCTCCCCCCCAATATTACATTGTCTCTGTGTCCCTAGAAAATCCAGGAATGTGTATACATAGGTGATATTTGAAATCATTTTTTATGTGTTTCTTTTATGTATGATATGATTTAGGCTTTTTTTTCCCCCAGGATAATACCGTTCAAGCTGAATGGCCCTCAGCAGATGAATCTACCACCAGCAGTATTTCACCACTTGATTTCAGCTCTGGTCCTCCCTCAACCACTGGCAGGGAACTCTGGTCAGAAAGCCCTCTGGGTGATTTAGTGTCTACACTCAAATTAGCCTTTCCCTCGAAGGTGGGCCTCAGTTCTTCCCCAGAGGTTTTAGACGTTAGCAGCTTGACTCTTCATTCTGTCACCCCAGCAGTGCTTCAGACTGGCTTGCCTGTGGTTTCTAAGGAAAAGACTTCTGGATCTCACATACTAGAAGATGGTAAGGGATTCTAATTACTTTTCATACTTTTTTACTTTATTGTATCAGATGACAGGGTTTTGAAGAGAGAAAGAGACTAGGGTTAATAGAAAAGCATGGTAGCATCTATTAGGAGGAAATGTCTTGAGAAAGCCATGTGAGAGAGGGAATGGTCAGATTTAATTGGTTGGAATGGAGATTCCAAATAGGTAAATAATAAGAAATGAACTTAGTGGGCTGGGATGAATTAATAGATATTTTGAACATCCTATTAAAGAATACATAATTAAATTACTATTGAAGAACTACTTTATTTACTTGAATATTATAGTGATAAACAACATCAAAGAAGATTATTATAGTAGCTTTTAATAGGATTGATTGTGGGGGCCAAGTAAAGAGATTTTAGCTTGCGTTAGGCTTGAGAAAGGGAGAACTGAACTAGGGTAGCTACAGCAGAGATTAAGAAATGAAAATCAAGTAGATGATTTAGATGTTGTGGAGGAAAGGAAAAGTCAATGTGACTTATGAATGGAGTATATAATGAAAGAGGAAGTTGAACAAAGATATAAATAATGAGTCCAAGATTTTAAACATTGGGTGAATTTGGAGGGTGATGGGCAATAAACATAATTAGGAAATGGGAATTAAAAGACAAAATTTCCTCCCTTAGTTTCCACTAGATTCAGTCTTTGTTGTCAATATGGTTACCAACAGTTCTTTATTTCCATGGAATAAAAAAATCAACTGTTTGAAGATGAATTAGTTCAATAGCTGAGATCTTATTATCCTCAGGGAAGAGGGGTATATTCATGAGTGGTTGTACCATATCACAAAAACATAATGAGTTCTTGCTTGCTAATTTATCAGAGTAAAAATCAGCAACTGTATCTCCTAACTTAATGAGAAAAAACATAAGTAGCTGGCTTTATTAGGAGGACTAGGAATACATTTTGACAACTCTGTAGATTAATTAATGGAAAACTTTATTTTTAGGATTAATCAAAGTTGAAGGGTCAGAAGATTTTCTTTCTGTTCATCAATTGCCTTCAAGTCCATTCACTCACCCGGTGCCAAAGGAAACAATACCATCTGTGGAAGACTCTGGAGTGTCTTTGACATCCTCACCATATCTGACCTCATCTGTCACTGTAGATCTTCTTGCTAAAGAAGTAACTATACCTTCTGGCTTGGACTCTTTGGCCTCCAAAGTCAAAGACCAATTAGAAGTGAACACTTTGATGCCAGACACATCCATAGAAAAAGAGTTTATATATGAGAGTGGTTTAGGTTCAGGGTCTGGGCAAAAGGTAGATCAGATTACTTGGCCATGGAGTGAGACTTCATTAGAGAAGAGTTCTGAACCACTGTCTAAGTCATGGCTTGAAGATCAGGAGTCGCTTTCGCCAACTGAGGGTATAGATGAGAAATTAGTTATAGATGACAAAATAGATTCTACAGGGCAAAGTATTGACTATTTAAAGTATGGGCATTTTGATAGATCCACAAAGTTTCTAGAGGAAGAGCTCATTGGTGGACCTACTATGCCCATCTTTGCAGAGACCACAACTCAATCTGCATCTCTAATTCTCTCCAAGGAAATATCAGAGGTACCTGACATAGATTATTACTCAGTTACCAATGCACCTCTTCTACTGACATCTATAGCAATCTCTGCTTCTACTGATAAACCAGAGCTACCATTTCTAAAGGAGGATATGGAACAAACTACAGAGTCATCCAACCACGAATGGTTTGACAACGAGGTTTCAGTAATGAAGCCAGATATGCAACATTTGGGGACCATATTGCCAGAATCAGAGGTATTTTGGGCAGGAACTTCTTCCCTAGGGAAATTGTCTAGAGACACATTGGCAAGTACACCACAGAGTACTGACAAGCTCTGGTTGAAATCTTCCATGACACAGTCTACCAAATTGTCTCCAACCACAAGCTCCACCCTGCTAGAGGATGAAGTAATTATGGGTGTTCAGGATATTTCATTAGAACTGGACTGGATAGGCACAGATTTCAATCAGCCTGAGCTAATCCCGGAGGAAAATGGCAAGGTTGGTAGTTATGTGGAAATGTCTACAAATGTTCACTCCACAGAGAGGGCTATTGTGGTGCAGCCCACGGAAGGAGGTGACTTGAGTCATACCCAGACTGCAGGAGCTTTGTTGGTTTTCTTCAGCCTCCGAGTGACAAACATGCTGTTTTCAGAAGATCTGTTTAATAAAAACTCTTTGGAATATAAAGCACTGGAGCAAAGATTTTTGGAACTGGTAAGCACTAGAAGTGAAACATGGGCATTAGTGAATAATCATGTATGAACTAACCCTCTTTCCCCTAAACACGTAAGATCTGAGCCAATGAAAATGTGGTCTGTTGTGGACATTTCATTTACAAATAGTGTCATGGCCTAGCTTTGGTAGGAAAACAATAAGACAGATAGATACAAGAAATGGAAAACACAAATATGGCATGAGGGTGATGTACTAACTTAGATACTGAAGATTGTATTCCATCAGTTATGGGACTGAAACAAGTTTAAAATTTCTTTTCACATGTTACTGTGAGACCAGTGTTTTGGTAGGTACTTATGATACCTTCACTGTTGTGATTCTTTAGTGAAACAGAGAGAATAAACTCCCTGGCTATCTAAAACTGTCTGAGTTCCATGGGTTCCTAAATATCACCATGAAAATCTCTTGACTCTCAAATAATTCAAAATTTATACTTTTATTGATGAACAGTTTAAATAATGTAAATAGAATACAGTTTGGAAAAATGGGGGAGGGGCTCATACTTGGTTTTTTTGGGTGGGGGTTGGTATATTTTGAACAAAATGCAAAACCTTGTAAATAAACTGACTACTTTTCATTATTGTAGCTGGTTCCCTATCTCCAGTCAAATCTCACAGGATTCCAGAATTTAGAAATCCTGAACTTTAGAAATGGCAGTATTGTGGTAAACAGCCGAATGAAGTTCATGAAGTCTGTCCCTCCTAATGTCAACAATGCTGTATACATGATTCTGGAAGACTTTTGCACCACTGCCTACCAGACCATGAACTTGGCTATTGATAAATACTCCCTTGATGTGGAATCAGGTAATGGTATTGAATACTATGATGGTTTCTTAGTGGAATCCAGTGAATATTCTTGTGTATTTTCTTCTATACTGAGTCAAGGTGAATTAATTACTTGAAGGAAAAAGGGTACTATGTCAGGCAAAATCTCCACATCTTGCTAATTATTAAATGATCTCTTCATAGGACATCAATATCATTCTCTTTTTAAAAGGGTTGTTCACACGCATTATCTTGCACCTCCCATTCCCTTTTCTACCTATTCCGTCTAGCTCTAGCTCTTTCTTTTATTTATCCACTGGATCTGCTCTGGCTGCATCTCTTAAGTTGCCAAGTCCAAATGATTTTGGACTCTCTTTCCTTCTATATTATTTTCCTAATCTGTTTTACCCATTTCCATTATTGTAAGTCTTATGTAAATGTCAGTAATTCTCCACATTTTTTATATGCAGATCTTCTGAGCTCCAGAATCAAAATCTAACTATGTATTTGATGATCTCAATTTGGATGTATCCTATGTATATCAAACTTAAGATATCTAAGAATGAGCTCTTGTTTTCCATATCTCCCCCTCTTTTAACTAAATCTAATCCTTCTGTCAGCTTCACCATCTTGAGAAATTAAAGCCATGTCCACTCAGCTACTTAAGTCAGAAACCTGGGAAGTCCATTCTGATACCTGTTTCCATTACCCCCAAACTTATGCTGATTCTGAATATTCTAAATATATCTCAAATCTGTGTACTTCTCTTTCTCCACTGCTGCTAGTCTAGGCGAAGCATTCATCACCCCTCATTTGAACCAGTTTCCCTACTACCTCTCCCTTACCCCTCTCCCAGACAGTAGCCAGGGTGCTCTGCCTAAAACATCAGATTATTTCACTTTCCTGCTTGAAATACTTCAGTTGGCTTCCTGGTTCAACAGCCACAAGGTCTGGTCCCTATTTCCCCCCCAGTGTCATCCAATGAAACTAACTTCTTTGCTCATCATATTGTAGTCAGATTAGCTTGTTTTTACTTCCTCAGATTCAAGAAACTTTTCTTGCCTTAAAGCCTTTGTGCAAAGTATCTTTAATCTCCAGAGTAGCAAGGAAATCAGTGATTCTCAAAACCATGTTAGATTCTCTGGAAAGAGACTCTTTATTTTTTTTTTTTTAACTCCCCTTAGCCTTTTGGCTGAACATCATGCTTTTTCATCTAGATGAGTCTATGGATTATTTCCACCTATTTCATCTGCCTTTCATATCTATGTCATCATTTGCCATTCACAGATTGCCATTCGCCAGTGAACAACATATAGTGGAACCAAGTGGGATGAAAGACCCATCATGGTCAATGTCTTATATCATTTTTGACTGGTTATTATCCTAATTATTTAAAATTTTTATTTTTTTCTTACCTAAACAAAGAAAAATAAAGTTACTGAAGTCAAAATATTATTAGGAATAGCCTGAGGAGGTACAGGGCTGATTTATTTTTCTAATGTTGCCTTCCACAAATCTCACATGTTCTTAGCTGCTCTGATTGGGTTATACCCACTCCTGAGGCTCCTATCAGTTCTCTGGGCTCTGTCTCCTATTTGTTCTCACTGTGGGATAAGGCATTTACCTTCATGTATAGAACAGAGGTAGCCTATAGTAGGTTAGGGTTGGTACAAATGAATAGTACATGAAAACTGTGTTGAATTTAGATTGACGATTACATGGCATGGGTTTTAAAGTGTCTAAATGCTCCCTAAATGAAAAAACTTACCCAGGTCATTGGGTTTTATGCTTTGGCTCTGGGTTTCAGAGAGATTTGACAAAAGCTCTTCAATCCAAGTGGTGATGGTGTATTTTATGGTTCAGGAAGGGGGCTGTCCCTTGGTACTTTGAAGGTGGGGGAAGTGTTTCTGGAGGGGCTTCATGCACCCCAATTCCTATGTTTTGCCTTTTCTTGTATGATTCTCTAGGTTTTTGTTTTGTTTTGTTTTGTTTTTATGTTTTAGGTGATCAAGCCAACCCTTGCAAGTTTCAGGCATGCAATGAATTTTCTGAGTGTTTAGTCAACCCTTGGAGTGGAGAAGCAGAGTGCAGATGCTACCCTGGGTACTTGAGTGTGGAAGAACTACCCTGTCAGAGTCTCTGTGACCTACAGCCTGACTTCTGCTTGAATGATGGAAAGTGTGACATTATGCCTGGACATGGGGCCATTTGTAGGTATGTTGTAGTTAGAGATTTTGGTTTCCCAATGTTATAAATACTTCCTTGGAAGAAGATGGGTCTACACCTATGACTTTAGGATAATCACAGAAAAATTTATTATAGAAGTTATATCTAGGCAATAGATGGATGCCATCTAGTTCTCATGTGAAGACTGGGTCAATTAATAGAGCTGAATTATATCCAGTTCAATTGGTTATTTTATTTTATACTTTCAAGATGCTGTAAGAAAAACATTATTTAAATGTGTCTTAATTAGAGTAGGTGGAGATCTTTGTGTTGGTTCTTAGTGGTGATGATAAGGCAATTGGTGCTCAAATTAGGTTTAGGCTAAGAGTAATACTTCACACTGAAACTTTGTTGTCTACTTGGATATGTTCTTAATGCCTGTGGCTTTCCCTTGGTCCTACTGAGTGTTCGAAAATAAAGAAAAGCAAGTATTTAAAGTCTTTGAAATTGTGACAAATATATTTTAAGTACCTAAGATCCATTTTTTAACAAGGCAGAACCAAAGAAACTCCATTAGACAGATGAGCAGATTCAGGTAGACTAACCATTTTCCCCTGCTCATTTTCCTTGAACAAAACAGATCAACTTCTGAACCACACAATAACTAGTCACGTAGGTGTAAAAGGAGAGAATGCTGACACTAAGCAGAGAAAAATGAATAAGAGGATGGTTTATGAATGTCAAGATGGGCAAATGTTATAGATGCCAGACACAGAGAATATAGGGGGGAATGATCCAGACTCTTCTGTATGAAAAAGTATAAAGTTTAGCTAGAAAACTCAGAAGAAAAATAGTCTTTTGATTTTCAGAGAAATTAATATTATTTTGAAAAGCAGTCATTTCCTTGCTGCTGTTGGAATTGAAGACACTTTTACACAAGTCTGGAGCCTGGGGGGTAGGGAACATCTATGCAGTGTGGTGAAAGGACACTAGGAGTCTGGAGACCTGGGTTCTAGACCCAGATCTGTTGCTGACTAATTGTGTGATCTCAGTCAATTTCCTTCCTAGGTCTGTTTTTTTGTTAATTATAAATAAGGAAGTTAAATAGAACACTTTAAGTCTAGTCAGTCTTTTATGTAGTCATTTACAAATAGTCAGGGAGGACCTACTGGGTCTGTACCAGGCACTAATCACAACCTTAAACTGTGATCATTGAACCTGTTATGTTCACTTCTTTTTTTTTTAATTTTTAATTTTTTTTTTTAAAGATTTTATTTATTTGACAGAGAGAGAGAGATCACAAGTAGGCAGAGGGAGAGGGAGAAGCAGGTTCCCCGCTGAGCAGAGAGCCTGATGCGGGACTCGATCCCAGGACCCTGGGATCATGATCTGAGCTGAAGGCAGACACTTAACTGAGCCACCCAGGTGCCCCTCTATGTTCACTTCTTTACTGAAGCTTCACTTGGTCAGCATGTATTATGCTACCTTTCCCCAGTCCTGCTGAATGTTCTGCCACTGTTGTTTTCAACACAGTGATTCTGTTTTTAGACTTTGTCACTTCTCATTACAGATGCCGGGTGGGTGAGAACTGGTGGTACCGAGGTGAACACTGTGAGGAGTTTGTGTCTGAGCCCTTGGTCATAGGCATCACCATTGCCTCCGTGGTTGGACTTGTCCTCATCTTTTCGGCTCTTGTCTTCTTCCTTGTCAGGACTCTTCAGGCTCATTATGTTAGGAGAGAAACAGAGAGGCCCATCAGGTAAATAAGAAAAATTGCTCTCTAATGGAATAAAATGTTCCTTTTACTCATTTATTTTGTACTTATTATATGCGAAATATTGGATAAGGATCTGGGTGGAGGAGAGCTATAAAGTTGAATAAAAACATGGTCCCTGTCCTTAAAGGATGTCAGATTGGAAACAAACATAAGCAGCAGTCTGAATAAGATGAGTGGTAAATTTGTTTTGCTTGGGAAGAGAGTCTTAGAAGTTTTTTTTTTTTTTTAAAGATTTTATTTATTTATTCATGAGAGACAGAGAGAGAGAGAGAAGCAGAGGGAGAAGCAGGCTCCCAAGGAGCAGGGAGCCCGATGCGGGACGCGATCCCAGGACTCCGGGATCATGACCTGAGCCGAAGGCAGACGCCCAACCGTCTGAGCCACCCAGGCGCCCCGAGAGTCTTAGAAGTTTTCATGATGGTTATAATATTTAGCTGGACACAAGAGTAGATGTTTGCTCTGGGGGTGGTTAATTGAATGAGCATGAGCAAAGTCAGGGAGGCATCCATGAATCTCAATGGGCACACTGAAGGAATGGCATCGTTGAATGTGGCCAAAATGCTTGTTTTGTGATGGGGAATGGTTAGAAGTGTGATGGACATGAGGTGAGGCCCTTGTGTAAGGACCAGATCTGTTAATTTGTCCCTTTTGGCTCATTCCAGTGGTAATTAGCCAGATTTCAATTTATTTATTTATTTATTTTTAAAAAAAGATTTATTTATTTATTTGAGAGAGAGCGTGAGTGCACGCGTGTGTGACTGGGTAGAGGAGAAGAGGGAGAGAATCCTTAAACAGACTCCCCGCTGAGCACAGAGACCGCTATGGGGCTCCATCTACCACCCATGAGATCATGACCTGAGCTGAAACCAAGGGTCAGAGACTCAAATGACTGAGCCATCCAGGTGCCCTGTAATTAGCCAGATTTTAAATCTGGGTAAGAATCTCACAAGAACTGAAATCTGGTTCTTTGTTTAGTAGCTTCATTAATGGGGGAAATAAAACCTGCTCAACTTAGTAGGCTAGGGATTCAAAGACTTTTTAGTTATTATGGTTTGTGATCCCTGTTTGTACTCTGCTTCTGTGCTTCTAGAGTCTATAAGAGCTATGCTTCGGGTTCAGGTTACCTTCCCTCACCCTCTGGCGTGGCTAAGGAGTCACCTCTCCTAGGTCCTAGAGCACCCAGGACATACTTTCATCATTGTTCTTACACTTTTTATTGACTCTGACTTTGCATTAGAGTGTAATCTCATTCAGGGTTCCAACAAACTCTTTGTGTCATCAGCATTGAGGATAATCCTAGGCATGTAATCAATGCTCAGTAAATATTTGTAGATCTGAATTGAATTTCACCGAGGTCTCCCTATATATTTTCTATCAGATTCTCTGTGCGGTTACACGGTTACATACTGATTTTGATTTGCATACTCTGGGAGTGATAGAGCCATATTCATTTAATGAAATACTATCTATTGACAGACATATTTCCCCATCAACATTTATTGATAATCATTGTGGGGCAAATAAAGATGAATGAGACATGAAACAGTAATTCCATAGTGTACTTGCCATGTAGTTGGGGAGATGATCATGATAACACCTGATCTGGATTTTTCATAGTCACCTTCTCACATTTGTATCCAGTCCACCTCTTTTTCTTGCCCAACAGAAATCTTGCTGCAGATACAGTCTTCTAAGTAGTTGAGCATCTGAAGAACCTGAACCAACCATACTTTTTTTTTTTTTGTGACTCCAGCAGGCAGCCCGACAGCCTTGCATCCATTGAAAATGCTATTAAATACAATCCTATGTATGAAAGCCATGTGGCCGGACCCAAGCAGCATGAGAAACCCTATCCTCAGCACCCCTTCTCTAGTTCTGCAGGTGGAGAGATGATTGGTGGTCTGAGCAGGGAAGAAATCAGGCAAATGTATGAGAACAGTGAGCTTTCCAGTGAGGTAGGAGACTTTGCTTTTTTTGTTGCTGCTCTGCTGCTGCTGGTGTGTGTGCGTGTGTACACGTGTGCATGTGTGTGTGTGCGTGTGCACTCGTGTGTGTGCATGCGTGTGCGCGTGCCTGCACACATGCATGCACGTGCATGTACATGGGCTTCAAGAAAGGATGAAAAATATTTCATTATCAGTTTTTTTTTCCTCATGATATCTCCCAGGCAGTGTGGTACGCAGAAGGTACATAATTCTGAGCTGTACCTCATTTTCCACCTAGTGGTTTCTTTTTCCATTATTAGCAAATGCTTTCTCTCTCCTCCCTCCCTTTCTTAGGAATATATGTCTGGGTTTTTCAGAGTGATTCCTGCAATATCCAAACCTCCCATTTCTCTGAAAAGGCCATTCTTTCCTATAGCTCTCCCCTGAATAGCCCAGAAGGTTTTTCTAATACAATGAATGTATGGTCTCTTTTTCCTTTCTAAGGAAATTCAAGAAAGAATGAGAATATTGGAACTGTATGCCACTGATCCTGAATTTGTAGCTTTTGTGAGAGAACATCAAATGTAAGCTTCTGCTACAGCCTCCTCCTCAGGTTCCTAACAGGGTGCCTTAGAGTAGAGGCACCAGCGTGAGTACATAATTCCCGTCCACATGACATGGGTTCTGGTGATAACCAATGTTTGTTGAGTTCTTTACAGTTCATATGCTTCCACACAGATTACTTCATTTATTCTTCATAATGGCTTTTTAAGTTGAATGTTTTGTATTTAAATTTTAAAAAAGATTTTATTGGTTTATTTGAGAGAGAGAGGGAGGCAGGGAGGGAGGGAGAGAGCGCACATGAGATGGGGGAGGAGCAGACGGAGAAGCAGACTCCCCGCTCAGCAGGGAACCCAATATGGGGCTCAATCCCAGGACCCCGGGATCATGACCTGAGCTGAAGGCAGATGCTTAACCGACTAAGCCACCCAGGTGCCCCTGTATATTTTATAAATGAGGAGAGGAAACCTCGGAGAGACGAAGGCACTTAAGACCACAATGATAGCAAATGGCAAAGAAGATTTAAAACTAAGACACTATCTGTTCTAGCCTAGAGATTCCTGGACTGTGCCATATTTTCTCTCTTTTACCACAGATACCACCTGTGATTAATGCTATACAATCTTTTTCATAGACAGTTCCTATGAAAAGCACTTGAGCCATAAATCCTCACATATTTTGATGTATCCTTCCATTTCCATCTTTGTAGACACTTGTCAGTATGCTTTGAATTACACAAATCTCATTAAGGTATATCTCTTGCCTTTATCAAGTTCATCTTACATTTCACTCTCTTTCCATTTGCTTTTCTCAGCATGCATTTTGGGCAAGTGTCTGTAACTATTTTTCTTTGTTCCCCAGAATCCATAACCAGACTTAGGTTACAAAAATAAACTATCTTGTAAAGAGATCATTATGGACATTAATTGAGTATATTGGGTGAGATATAATTTGGCTTTGATATTTGGTCCTGCTGCCCTCATAAAGGTACTTCATCATGGATGGGTTCCACTGACACCAGATATCTTCACCTGGCTTTTAGAAGAGAAAAACCAGAGCAATTCATGCATGCTTGCAGAAGAAATTGATGAAGGGTCATGATCACACATGGCTCTGATGGGAGACACTGCCCCATTGCTCTGAATCCCTTTGTTCCGATAGGCAGCCCCTCACTCATGGTTCTTCTCTGATTAATTGGAACCTAAGGAAACTGAAGAAGATGCTTTTTTTTTTTTTTTAAGATTTTATTTATTTATTTGACAGAGAGAGACACAGCGAGAGAGGGAACACAAGCAGGGGAAGTGGGAGAGGGAGAAACAGACTCCGTGCAGAGCAGGGAGCCTGACGCAGGGCTCGATCCCAGCACACTGGGATCATGACCTGAGCCAAAGGCAGATGCTTAACGACTGAGCCACCCAGGCGCCCCTGAAGAAGAGGCTTTTTAAATTCCAAGTACATGGTGGAGACTCCTTTAAAAATCTCTGAACATCTGACTTGGTCCATGGGAGGTGCTGTCAACTTTGCTGAATGCTGTTAGAGCAGTAATACTGGGAGTCTGCCTTTTGAAGACCAGGTCTCCTACCCCTCCCTGCATCTCCAGCCAGCAGATGACCTGTGGCTTCATTTCAGTGTTATCCAATAGAAAGAACATGACTGATGTTTCGTAAGACTCTTTATAAGCCCCTTAGAGCCACCTGCTTGAATGTGTTCCCCGAATTAAAAATGCATTTCACCTAGACTAAGACATCCAAAGAAAGGATTCAGGAGAGCCTAATTAGGGACACACAGATTAACTACATGCTACAGTTCCTTATGGTAACTGCCATTGAAATATACAAAAATAAAATAAATAAATAAATCCATGTAATAAAGAAGATTTAAATAAGAAGATCCAGTGAAACAAAAGAAAGTCCACACAGACACTTTAACCCTAAGAAGGATGTTCACTGAGGGAAGACAGCATTGAAAAAATGTTAGGTAAGCAGTCCATATGATATTTTCAATTTCACTTAGTCTCAGCATTTTCATCTATGAGTAGCCCAAGAAAATGTTAGTAGGCTTGATTTAGAATTCATAAAAGCATGACATGGTCTTGACAGAGTGGAGCTTCTTTTCTTGTTTTTGTTTGTCTTGTTTGTTTTTTTAATTCAGCAAAGCACAGGACAACTTCCCTGCAAAGAAAAATAGAAAGTGTTGGTGATCTTAGGAACATAGCTTGGTGATGTATTACAACAAAAGTGCATTTTAGGGCATCCTTGCCTTTTCCATTAATTCTTTTCTTTCTTTCTTTTTTTTTTTTTTTCACGGAAGGGAAGAACTTTAATCAAAACTTGTATTTTGAAACTGACCAGAAGCCTAGAGAAGATGGAGATCACTTCCTACCTATGTCATATAATTAACCTGGATTATGAACTCTGTTGGAAGAAGAATTTTCACTTAAAAAATTAAGTTTGGGGACCAAATTTTTTTTCTAGCCTAAATTTCAGAATGTAGTAAGAGATGTGACAGTTTTTATACCTACAAAGACCAAAAGCTGTATTTAAAGAAACTGAAAACTGTATGAGTTCTGGAAAGTATTCTACAAGGAAAAAATGGCCTGGGAGTTCGGACTGCATTTGCTGTCTGCTTCTGAGTCTCTGAAGGTGTGTCTGAGTAACTGTGGCTCAGGGTTCCCTGGAGGAAGATAAGGCGAGATTCTGACAGGAGGAGGCAGGTTTAGTAAGTGAATATTTTGTAGCATGTTTGTTATTGTTAGGTGGAATGAAGCCTTTGAAGTAGTTTTAATAGAGTTTGTAGTCAGACACTCATCTAAATAAAAAATATTGTTTTTTTGGCAATTAGACTGCTGAAGAAAAAACCACCTTTTTGCTGTAGTATAGAGTCAGGCTTGTCATTTTTCTACCAGAGTTTTGAATTTCCTGAGCATGTGAATCAAGACCACATTTTTGTTAAGTATGTCAGTATCCTTTTTTTTAGTTGTCAAGGACAATACATATGTATAATGTTTAATGGGTTCCCGTTAGACTGCAGATGAATTTAATCATGTGGACAGGGAGGGAGTGGGCACTGGGTCAAGGCCCTGGCACTGAGAATATACTTTGCTGATTGGTGGGTGGACTGAGTCGAGCTAATGGGCTCCCTGACTCTTCGTCTGCTCTCTCATGTTGTCCTACGCAAGTCCTGGATCTTCTCTAGTTCCTCGTATATTAATTTGGAAAGCAGCACCAACTACCTCACATAGTGTAGGTTAGCTTGTTTACATTGCTTCTCCTTTATGTAGTAGCTCGTTTCTAAATTCATTCCTGTTTACATGAAACATGACAGGACTTTCATTGCAATTAAAAATTTTTAAAAATTATATAGGTAGGAAATGTCCACATATTATATAAATCTTAGTTGAAAATGGAAGTTCTCCTCTTTCTCTCTAGTATGTTTTCAAATGGGTAGCTTTGGAGGGGGCAAGGAGAGGGCCAAATAATCTTCACTTTTAATATCAAATTGCATATAAAAATAGCTTATTATTGATATAGTTATTTTATGTTAGATGTCTTCATGTTTGCCAAAGACAATCTTGAACATTTCGATTTCTTTCTGGCCAGATAGAACTAACCAGGATAGATTGACTATAAGAGAAAATACTTGCTTCACTTGTTTTTTTTTTCTTAACTTGATGATTGCTGATGTCACTCATTATGGAGGCACCCAGAACTAAATCTCTGAGTAAATGGCACAGTAAAGCTATTGAAAGTCTAGAAGATATCCAGGTAGTTTGCAAAGTATGCATGGTATGTGTTTGTATGAAGGTTCCCGTATCTCAGTATTTCTTTTCATTTCCTACTCACTTAATGGATTTTCTACAAGTTCAGTGTAGATACAAGCCACTGCTGGGACATTTTCTACTGGGCTCATTTAAAAGGAATTGATGATTATCTTTAAAACATTATAAATGTTAATGATATTTGCCACTACTAAATGTTTAATTTTATTTCTAAAACTTCCGGAGATTTCTGTTTAACTTTTTTCTGTTTTAAATTTTTTTCCTAAACTTATATGTGTTAAATGCAAAGATTTGTTTTTATCATACATTAACCCTAGAATGCAACCATTTGAATGTCTGCTTGCTGGCAGAGTTCTATCTAGATGGGCTTTGGAGCCTTGTACATATAGCCTTTATAACTGAGTGTACATACACATTACTGTTTTCATGGGTCTGGATGAAGGGGAATTTATTTGATAAGTAAGACTCAGTTTCTACCATGGCAATGTTTTTTTTTTTTTTTCTTTTATTTTTTTTATTATTATGTTATGTTAATCACCATACATTACATCATTAGTTTTTGATGTAGTGTTCCATGATTAATTGTTTGCATATAACACCCAGTGCTCCATGCAGTACGTGCCCTCTTTAATACCCATCACCAGGCTAACCCATCCCCCCACTCCCCTCCCCTCTAGAACCCTTAGTTTGTTTCTCAGAGTCCATAGTCTCTCGTGGTTCATCTCCCCCTCCGATTTCCCCCCCTTCATTCTTCTCCTCCTGCTATCTTCTTCTTTTTTTTTTTTAAACATATAATGTATTATTTATTTCAGAGGTACTGATCTGTGATTCAACAGTCTTGCACAATTCACAGCACTCACCATGGCAATATTTTAAGAGTCTTTGTTCACATTTATGTGCCCTAAAGTCCCATTTACTACTTAATAAAACAAGTGTAGGTTTTACTTGGTTTTATTCCCACTTCTTTGTTTTTTCTTCTCCAGTATCTAGTTACTATGGGTTGGCAGCTCCCCCTATCTCTCCCCTTTGTTACCACATAGTGAATTATAATGTAGTTGAACAACCTAATAGTACTTCTTTTTTTTAAAGATTTTATTTATTTATTTGACAGAGACACAGCGAGAGAGGGAACACAAGTAGGGGGAGTGAGAGAGGGAGAGCAGGGATCCCAATGTGGGGCTCGATGTGGGGCTCGATCCCAGGACCCTGGGATCATGACCTGAGCCGGAGGCAGATGCTTAATGACTGAGCCACCCAGGTGCCCCAGTAGTACTTCTGACAAAAAGATGGAAACTTCACAAGTACTTTTTGTAGGCTTTAAAAATATGTTGGCTCAAAGGATACCTGATTTAGTTATGCTTGTTTTATAAGTTTGCCTTCCATTTCATGATTTTTAGGCAGCTGGTTTCATTGTATCATTTCCATGTTTTCAATAATGGATACTCTGACATCTATCAGTCTGTGAATCGCATTTTTATTTTGAAATGGGAAGAAAAGGCAACATATTTATTCCGTAAGGAAATAGCTGATTTAGGAGAATAACTTATCTTTATTAAATGAGATGTTTTAACCAAGAAAAATATGGGTCAGTTTTTTTTTTCTTTCTAAAATGTCTCTAACAATTCCCTGTAGGAATGGGTGGGACCAGCCTTCCTCATTTACAATCCAGCTGTGATGAATAATGGAGCATAGCTTATTCTATTCCCCAGCATGTAATAAATGCAGAAAAACAGTGTGAAAGGCACAATCCTCAAATCAATTGCGTTTTGTTACACAAAAGATCCTGGCTGGAGGAGGTAAGGTGAGAGGGTACCAGAAAGTAATTGATGATGTAAAGAATCTGCCTGGGAATTTTTTTGACTAATGCATTTTATAAAATCTTACGCTACTATGAATTAATAAGATGCAGGTTAAACCACCCTCCTCAGGGTAGTTAAACACAGATTAAAATGCTCCACTATGAAATTTGCAGCTATAACCTAGATTAAATGATCCCTCATTCTGGCTTTTCTTTTTCTCACTTACATTTAATTATTTCTTTAGATATTAAGGGTATAAATAGGAAAAAAGTAAACGTGGTATTAGAGAATAAAGGCATAATTATTTATGTGTCAGAATTATGATGATTCTGAAGCGATTGTGTATATGCCATAATATATATTCAGTATGGGGTATGGATAATGAAAGATTCTTCTTTTTCATCTTATTTATAATATTTTACCTAAAGTATAGATCAGGTAAGTTCATGTTACTGTACTGCTTTCTTGAAATGCTCTAGTCTTAATCTTCGCTAATTAGAAATAAAAATGTAAAAATCTTTATATAAAAGTCTTTCTTTTCTCATGTATATAATTGTGCTATTTTTATTATTAATAAACTTCTCTTTTTTTATTTTAGAGAGAGAGAGTGTGAGCAGGGGGAGGGCAAAGGGAGAGGGAGAGAGAGAGAATCTCAAGTAGACCCTGAGCTGAGCGTGGAGCCCTATGCGGGGCTCAATGCTGACCTGAGCCAAAACTGAGTCGGTACTTAACAAACACCCACCTGGGCACCCCAATAAACTTCTCTTTTAAGAACCTCCCTACATTTTCTTTTGTCAGTTAGAAGAAAACATTGTAGATTGTAGCAACAGTTGTGTTGTAATTACCATTCAGAGATACGCACAATGTGAACATGGTGTGGAAATGAAAATCATTCTTCAATTAATCTTCATGTAGTGAGAATGTAGGGGAATGGAAGACAAATTTAGAGCCCAATTTTTGCCTTAAATTTTATTGATAGTTAATGATGCTCAGTCATTATTTGGCCTCTCTTGAACTCTACTCTTTTAAACTCTTAGAAGTTTTCATTTTTTCCTCATTTGCTTAAGGCAGGGATGGAAAGAAAACTGATGGAGTTAGTTAAAGAAAGATTGCTAGGGGATGGTAGCTAGTACCAGCTGTTCTGTAACTGGAGAAGGAATTGGTGATCTGTCTAAAAAGAACAGATAACACATAAATATGGTATTAGCAGTCTAAAGCAATCCTGCATGGGAAAGGCAGAAGGAAAATCAGCTACCACCTACCTAAGCATCAGCATCAGAAACCTCAATTTTCACTCTCTTTCCTTCCTACATTTGCATCTTGGCTTTCTGGCAGTAGGGCATGAGGAAATCCTAAATCAATCTTAGAAAGAGGAAGATGGTCTTAATTTGATTCCAAAGACTGTATTATAAAAACACAAACAGGGAGAAATGTGTCTAATAAAATTGCCTGTTAACTGATTAATTAGTGACCTCGTTTTAGTTACTAACTAGGAGAAACAGTGAGTAATAACCCTATTTTTAATAAGTCTGGTCAGGGTAAGCGCTAGTTACTGTTAGCTCTTGCCCTCACAATACTGGTCAGCTCTCTAGGTCCTTCAGTATATGTCCCATCTGAGCTAGTTCTTGATGGGCTGTGTTCCATGAACTAAACTAATTATCTTCTCACCAACACACACACATATTTTGTGTCCCCCCCCTTTTAAAAAAAAGATTTATTTATTTTAGAGAGAGAGAGTGCACGTGTGTGAGTGCATGAGTGGGGGGAGGGGTGGGGGAGAAGGAGAATCTCAAGCAGACTCTTCACTGAGTGCGGATCCTGACGCAGCGTTCAATCTCATGACCCTGAGATTCTGACCTGAGCTGAAAGCAAAAGTTGGATACTCAACTGACTGAGCCACCCAGGTGCCCCATGTCTCGCACCCCCACCCTCCCTCACTTTTTTGGTGCAAATAAATCTCTGCTAAGGTGACAAAAGCTGTTAAGGAATCATCATTTTTTTTTTAAGACTTTATTTATTTATTTGAGAGAGAGCATGCACGTGGGGAGGGGCAGAGGGAGAGGGATAAAGAATTTGAAGCAGGCTCCACACTGAGTGCAGAGCCCTATGTGGGGCTCAATCCCAGGACCCAGAGATCATGACCTGAGCCAAAACCAAGAGTTGGACGCTTAACTGACTGAGCCACCCAGGCACCCCAAGGAATCGTGATTTTCTTTTTTTTTTTTTTTAAGATTTTATTTATTTATTTGAGAGAGAGAATGAGAGAGAGAGAGCACATGAGAGGGGGAAGGGTCAGAGGGAGAAGCAGGCTCCCCGCCGAGCAGGGAGCCCGATGTGGGACTCGATCCCGGGACTCCAGGATCATGACCTGAGCGAAGGCAGTCGCTTAACCAACTGAGCCACCCAGGCGCCCAGGAATCGTGATTTTCTAAGTAACACCTAAATGGTATGTGGGCTTTCTGGATATAAATCATTTTTTCAAGTGAATAACTGTCATTGTCAATATTGCACACACCATGGTAGGTTTGGGGAAGAATATGCATATTTTCAGCGGGCTGACCTTTGAAAGAGTCTCAGAAAACTGACAAAAACTTCTTTCGTGCCCTTTTCTGTACCATGTACATGCTTTCATTCCATTATTCACCAACACTGTTTTATAATTTTTTTGAATTTGTGTCACTGACTTTCCACTAAACTGAGTTCTTTGATGTTAGAGTCATGTCTTCCTAATTTGTTATTCATGAAACCAAAGAATGGTTTGTCTACTCTAGACAGAGTTTGTCTACAGTAATTATTAATTCAGTTGGCTTGAGATAATGGGCCATATGGAGATACCTATTTATGACTAGCAAACAAAGGATTAATTTGTATTTTGAGAACAAATTAGGTGGACCTATGAGTGGTTTACAAACTGTTTGGAAAGAAATGATTTACAGAAATTTTAAAATAACCATACATGTGTCAAGAGATCAGCTTCATGCATTTATATCTATCTTATTCCATCGAATTATTCACAGATCATAAAGTAGAAAGCATTTTACAAAAACTTATCAATGTATGGACTGTTACATCCAGATGTAGTAACATATCTGGGTTTCTCAACCACAGACTCAAGCAGGAAGCCGGGATGAAGAGGAAGAGTGTGAGGAAATGTGCTAGGATAGTAGATATAAGCTTCCCGTGTATGGCTGGTGAAGGAGCGAAGATTGGGGAGCTTGTAGAGACAGGTAGGTTTGTAGGAACAAAAATTTGACTTTACTTTCTGTTGATAGAGTTGGGAGCATAATGCATATAGAAGGCATTGTTTAATCTTAAAATACAGGTTTTTTTAAAAAATGGTTTTATTTCTTGTTTATTTCTTTATTGCATAGGGCGGAATAAAATAAAGGCACTAGAGAGCAAGATGTGACTCAGTTCTTTCTTCATTTTTTTTATTAGCATATAATGTATTATTTGTTTCAGGGGTACAAGTCTGTGATTCATTACACCATTCACAGCGCTCACCATAGCACATACCCTGCCCAATGTCCATCACCCAGCCACCCATCCCTCCCACCCCCCTCCACTCCAGCAACCCTCAGTTTGTTTCCTGAGATTAAGAGTCTCTTATGATTTGTCTCCCTCTCTGGTTTCATCTTGTTTCATTTTTCCTTCCCTTCCCCTATGATCCTCTGTCTTGTTTCTCAAATTCTTCATATCAGTGAGATCATATGATACTTGTCTTTCTCTGATTGACTTATTTCGCTTAGCATAATACTCTCTAGTTCTATCCACGTCGTTGCAGATGGCAAGATTTCATTTTTTTGATGGCTGCATAATATTCCATTGTATATATACACCACATCTTCTTTATCCTTTCATCTGTTGATGGACATTTAGGCTCTTTCCATAATTTGGCTATTGTGGACATTGCTGCTTCTTCCCTTTCTTCAAACAAACCACCACCAACAAAACACTACCAGAGAGAGGGATAAGTAATTGGTTAAACCTGTCAGTTTTATTTATGTTCTTGTAATGATATCTTTTGAAAGTTAGTGATGCTGTGCCTTCAAAATTGATCATGTTTATCCTGCACATAGCAGCAATCGATTTTGTTATTTCCTCTCAGGTTCCCAGTGTTTACCAAAGGGGAAATTTTGTAACTAAATCCTAGCAGAGTGGCTCCAAAGGAAAAGCCCTGAAGAGGAAAGGCTTCATGCCAGATTCCTCCAGGTCATATTTCCCATATATAATAAAAGTTCTTAGAAGCAGCTATTTGGCTCCATGCTCCTAAGAGGGTGGGTATTAGTTTTGCTCAGTCAGATAATTGGCAAATACTCAACAAGGTTGATATTCCTGCTTATATGATATCATCAAAGGTTTGTGTGGTACCAAAGTAAATGTTAAATATTTTATTTCCTATAATGAATGAGGGAAACACATTTATGATTCAGATTTTAAATTGCTAGTGCTCTGAAGTCACAGAAAATAAAACAGATTCAAAATTTTTTATAGTTTGAGGAAAAATTAAATTGTAATTATTTGAAAAAACAGGTATGGGTTTAATTTCTAATTGATTTTTAGCAATTAGTAGTTATGATGCCCCTTTCCCTGCCTTTTAAAAAATTTTACCATGGGTACCATTTTTCCACTTAAAAACTTTTTATACAGAAAACTTTTGTGAAATTTCTTTTCCTCAAAGCATCTGTACTTTTAGCTAACTTAATACCTCATTTACTATAAATGAGAGAAGGCTGATAATCTAAATTAAAGAAAAAAATTGTGCTTATCGTTTCTTTTTTTTATACTGCTTGGATTTGGAATGCCACAGATATAATAAGCATCTAGATCACATTCTACCATTTAGTGATAATTTCATTTTAGATGAATAATCAATCAGTAATTCATGTTGCAGTCTCTGCTGGGAAAATGGATTTAATGGTCTGTTTCCAGAGCAGATAATACTCTTCAAAGTATCTACATAAGGAGAGTGTGAGGTTGGAATTGCACCTTTAAGATGCTCGTATTTCTTTTAAAAATGTAAATGCAAAGAGAACTTATTTCTAGAGAGATTTATTTTCCTTATGAAGTGCTCTCCATGACAGTAGTGTAATGATCTCTCTTCCTCATAAAAGAAAGCTGTAAAACACATGTTGAGGGTTGGAAATACCTTCTGTTCAATACTGTCAGCCAGGGAAAATTTTCCATTGCTTCACTTTTTCTTATTTTACTTTCAGATTTGCCAGTGATGTTTCAAAATCAGCATTTAACTTGGAATTGCAAAGCTGAAAGCTTAAATGAACTTTCCATTAATGAACAGGTTTAGACATTATTCTATTTTGAGGATCATCTTAAATTAATTTTGACTTAAAAATATAAAATTGATATTTTGGAGAGGTCTATAAAATCAGGTGTTCTTCTCAGTTTTATAAAACCAATATGGAGAGAATAGGAATCTGGTAATGTTAGTGAACATGTTATAAACACACTGGCTTTACCAGAACTTCTTCAGGGCCCAGGTGGGAGCCACATTGATTGATGGTATTTAATCATTTCTTCTTGTCCCTGGCCTGTGATACACTGTGCTGCCCTCATCTACACATTTACATCAGGACCTCACAGTGACCATCACTTGGGATGGCTCAGCAGTGTACCAAGGGATGCCCAGATCCCTGCTGTCTATTCCAGAACTTACTGGGGAAAGATGAGAGTTACATGGCAACCTCCAGAGATAAATATGTTGTCTTACAATTCAGTTACTTCAGAGTTTCCATCTAATTGTCTTAAAAACCTTTTGTCACTAATGCTGTTTAATTTAGAACAGATGATTGGGTTAAATTATTACCTAAAATGTTCACTGTTGAGGCCATCTTTTGTTGCCAATTATGTGAATTGAAACATAATGTGTTTTTTTTGTTTTGTTTTTTTGCTTTTTTTTTTAGGGTGGTGGGGCAGAGGGAGAGGGAGAGAGAAAATCTTAAGCAGGTTCCACGCCTAGCATGGAGCCCAATGTGGGACTTGATCTTATAACCCTGAGATCATGACCTGAGCCAAAATCAACAGTTGGACTCTTAACCAACTGAGCCACCCAAGTGACCCTGAAACATAATGTTTTTAACCTCTCAACTTTTATATTGAATAAAGGGGCGATGAAATTGCCATTCCCAGGTTATAAAACTAACCTTGGAAGCAGAAAAGGACGTAAAATACCTTGAGAACTTCCCCATTTGAAGTTTCTTTTTATTATCTAGAAGACTGGAAAAATGCAGTAATTCTAGCCAACACAGGTGGTCACGAAACTTGATTTTCCAGTATTATTCTGTTTGCCAAAATTTAGACCATGTACAGAGCTCACAAGCCACCCAGGTCTGAAAACGTAACTCTCATCTCAGCCACCAATGAGGAGGGAGATACTTTTGTGTGGATGGGCACATGTAATGTCTCCTCCTTGCCCTTCCTCTTAATGTGATTTCTTGTCCCTCTTCATGTTTTGAGTTGCTGATGGCTTCTAGTTCTGGCATTCTCTCCTTCCCTGGCCACAGTGATCTATGTGTACTCATGGTTACTATGTGAGCTCAGTGTCTGTACTCCACACTCATCACCTTCACAGAGAACTTGTGTCCGAGGCTAGACTACACAGTGCCAAGTGGATGGGAGGGCATGTTGGGCTGAGTGGCTGAAAACAGAGACTGAAAGTGCAGGCTGTTGTTAAAGTAGCTAGTAGAGGTGTGGCAGGTGAATAATAGGACATTTCCCCCAGCCCTGAAACTAGTCACTCTTGTTAAGTTGAACACTAAATAAAATCAGCTGGTCTACATGTAAATATTGTCACCAAATTTACATTCCTAAAGGAATACGTTTTTTATTTTTATTTATTTATTTTTTAAAGATTTTATTTATTTGTCAGAGAGAAAGAGACAGAGAGCACAAGCAGGGAAAGCAAGAGAGGGAGAAGCAGGCTTTCCGCTGAGCAGGGAGCCCAATGTGGGACTCGATCCCAGGACTGTGGGATCATGACCTGAGCTGAAGGCAGATGCTTAACCGACTGAGCCACCCAGGCATCCCGGAATAAGTTTTGTTTTTTTTTTTTTAAATGAAGATATGTTGTTCTCTTTCATATGCCTCTCTTTGGTCTGCTACTAGTTTGGGTATCCTTTGTGATTCTGGAATTATTGAGAAAGATGGCAACTCTCATTTAGCCATGGTCAAATTTTATAGCTTTCTAACAGGTAGGTTTTTTCCTACTCATATAATCTGGGTTTGGAGCATGCAAAATAACTTCCATATTTGGCTAATCAAAACATAAATGTAAATTTGGGTGAATTTGCTTTGTGAAAAGTCACCTGATTGAGGATTATCAAGTGTCTTATCTTATTCATTCCTGGGGGTGCTTTTCTAAGTCTCTAAACACCTTTTCTCCAGAGAGTTTTAGAATGATGCAGAGCGGAAAATAAACACTGGAATAATTTATAAACACTGGCTAAATAGGGAAAGCAGGCTATGATAAACACATACTTTAAAAATTTCTGGCCAATATTTGACCTAGGCATCCCCAAAGGAGTTCGAATCATAGTTGATTGCCGGATTCTGGTAACCAGGGGTTGGGGACTTGGGCAAAGAGAAGCTGGCAGGATCAGGGACATGGTTTTTAGTCAGCCATGCTGGTCAGAATCTGAGACACACGTGGTGGTGATGGTGGTGAGGAGGGGGTGGCAGAGGGTCCAGAAAGGCTAATAACTGAGGCATAGATAATGGTTTCAAAATCGGTATGGGCCAAGATTAGCATCAAGACAGGCAAACCAAAGGCAGTTATTTCTAAAGTCAAGTCAACGAGAGCCAGAAGCAGCTGCAAAATGCAGAAGTTCAACACAGGAGCTCTGAGGTCCAAGTCAGGATCCAGGTTGGAAGAGTCCATAGCAGATGAAAGAAAAAGACATCAATGAACAAAGGAACACTAGAGCAAGGGTAGCTGCCATGTGAAGAAATTTCCTGTCCCTGCTTTTGGGTTTAAATGGCTCCTGAGAGACAAGAATTTCTCCCTTGGTGCTGCCTGGGCTCTGCCACAGAAGCAGGCATTGGAAGAGCCTGGCTGAGGCTGGGAGGTGGGGGCAAGGAGCAGGAGTGTGAAAATGACAATGAAAATCAAGGGCGCCTGATTTCCCAGGGGTAGCCCTCTGGTGCTGGCCGCTGAGTTACTTGGCTATTCTGAATTGTCAGTTCTGAAATTTACAGAAGGCCATATTGATTTAGTCTAAGCGTAATTCTTTTTGTAAATTAGTCTAAATGAAAATCCTACCAAATGCAGCCTTTAAAATGTAATGGAAAACATCCCATGTATGCACATAATTCTGCCCTTACAGCATAACTTCTGGGCATAGTATTGAAAAGTAAACATAAATCAACATCTAATCAACGGCATAAAAAGCAAACTGCCAATGCATCTTGTTACTCTTTTTAAAAAGATTGATCCATTTATGTTAACAGGTATGATATTTGTTGGTATTTATTTGTTTTACAAACTTATTCCTGGCTTTACTCTTGAATGCCTGTTGTTGCTTGTTCCTATTGAATGCCGGTCTCAAAGCAATGCAGTTGCTTATTTTCAGTTCTCATTTGGTAATGAGACATCTCTATTCCCTACTAATTGTGAATACCTAATTTTTTTTAAGATTTTGTTTATTTTATTTGAGAGAGACAGAACATAAGAGGGGGGAAAGGGACAGAGGGAGAAGCAGGCTGCCCCCTGAGCAGGGAGCCCGATGCAGGGCTTGATCCCAGGACTCTGGGATCATGCCCTGAGCCAAAGGCAGCCGCTTAACTACTGAGCCACCCAGGTGCCCCATGAATACCTTATTTTTAAAGTACCATTTACTGAGTGTCTTTGGGGCTAATTGCTTTATATACAGTATTTCTTTGCATTATTTTTATATCTGCCTTCAGCAATGTTTCCAACCTGTTCATAGTGTTAAATTAGTTAGTATTAAAGCTATTCAATATTGTGGGACCTCACAAACAGCCATGTAGACACAAAATTTAACATGACTGATTGAAGCAAAAAAAAAAAAAAAGAGATGTCAGGTTTTCTGAGTTCCCCCTTTTTAGGGACATCACCCAATTAATGGTGCAACATTAATGTTGAACCCAAAGGAAGGGCCGAGAAAGTGTATTTTTCCTTCTTTAAGATAGTTTTAAAAAATATAGAGTAATAGGGGCGCCTGGATGGTTCATTCAGTTGGGCGTCTGTCTTTGGCTCAGGCTGGGATTGAACCTGCTTTGGGCTCCCTGCCCAGTGGGGAGTCTGCTTCTCCCTACCCCTGCTCTCGCGCGCTCTCTCTCTTCCCCCTCAAATAAATAAATAAAATCATTAAAAAATATAGAGAGTAATAAATCTTCATTTGAAGAGAATTTTGAAAAATATGGAAAAGTGTAAAGAAAACAAATCATCCATGGTTTCCCTCCAGAGATAGCTGTTATTATTTTGATGTCTTTCCTGCTGGTCTTCTTTCCTCTTTTAACCTAATATTATACAAAGAGCATTTTCATTAAAAATTCTTTAATCACATATCAGAAACATTCTACCATGTGGATCAGAGGAAGCAAGCTGGTAGTGTGTGGGCCAAGTCTGTTTGGCCTTTGCAATATTAACAAATATTTGAATTAGTTGACAAAATATTTAGTATCAGGATATTTCCCATCACCTAGCCCACTTCCCTTGTCTGGGTGACCTATTTGGCCACTTTCAGCACATGCTTTGAGAGTTCTGGGATGGCTCTACCAAAAGTTATGTTAGCCATTCACATATTGTGATTTATTTTAGATTATTTCTGTTTTTTAAAATTGCCAGAATGACTAATGGAAGGAATATCATTGTATTTTCTGAATTTCTGAATATTTCCTTAAGAAAGATTTGTAGATTTATTTATTTGATTGAAGTTTCAAGTTTTTTCTTATGTTTTCTTGGCAATCAAGTCATAGAACCGTCTTTCCATTTGGCCAGTCTGCTCATAGTATCTGCAAAGCAGGTTCTTGGACTGACTGCAAGGGTGTTAACCAGACCAGGCCTCCTGCTGGCCTGGCATGGAGGGGCCGTCAGCAGCCAGCATGAGAGCATGTCCAGGCCTGACTTTCCACTCACTCCTTTTGCAAAGACTTTGGCACAAGTGAATTTGGCCAGGATATCTTTTAATTTATTATTTTAAAAATCAAAGGTGAGTTAGTACAAGTTAATTTTATGATATTTGGTCACTTTTTACTTGACTATAAGATTACTATTAAAAAGTGAATTTTTACTGTCATTCTTTAAAAATATTCTTAATTTTTTATTCTGAGTTATAAACTTTTGGGTGTTGTTTCAGTTTATCACTATACTGCAATGCTTAGAAAAATACTTATTTGATAAAAGTTTTCTGTTGAGACTTTTAGCACCTTGTTGTGGGAAAGTCAAAGATGCATGAAGTATCTTTCTCCTGTAATTTAGTTGGGAAGACAGGACTCAAACACAGAGAATATAATCAAGTACTGGACTGGATGGAGCAGGTTATTTCTAGTACTCAGGAGAGTCAGAGGAAGAGAGAATTCATTGTGGGGTCAATAGGCTGAGCCAAGACAGTTGAATTTAGGTTCTAGCAGACATTACAGTGAGTTGGGTGAAAGTAGCTGCAGCACGAGAGGAGACTGGCCTACCGGGGTAGAGCGTTCAGACTGGGAAGCGGTGGGGATACATTTAGATGGGTAGGAGGTGCCGTGGCTGTAAGTTACAGACCACCAGACAGAGCATGGTAAACTTACTCTGATAGACCATAGGAAGCCCTTAGAAGTAAGGAACCTACTGATAGCAGCCCTTGGGGGACTTTGTTTTTCTTTCCTGGTGCTGTGTTATACAGGCACATTATTGTGCTTCACTTTATTGGGGTTTTCAGATAATGTATTTTTTTGCTAATTGAAGGTTGGTGACGACCCTGCGTGGAGCAAGTCTAGCGGTACCATTTTCCAACAGCATTTGCTCATTTCATGCCTCTGTGTCACATTTTGGTAATTCCTGCAGTATTTCCGACTTTTTCATGATTGTTATATTTGTTATGGTGACCTGTGATCAGTGATCTTTGATGTTACTATTTAATTGTTTCAGGGCGTCATGAACCCTGCCCATATAACATGGTGGACTTAACCGACAAATTTTTTGTGTGTTCTGACTGCTCTCCCAACCAGGGGTTTTCCTGTCTCTCTTCCTCTCCTCGAGCCTCCCTACTCCCTGAGACACAGTTTTGAATCTAGGCTAATCATGTCTAAATGTCAAGTGAAAGGAAGAGTCAACTGATACGGCAAACTTTATTGTCTTATTTTAAGAAATTGCCACAGCCACCCCAACCTTCGGCCACCACCATCCGGGTCAGTCGGCAGCCATCAACATTGAGGCAAGACCTCCACCAGCAAAAAGTTTATAGTTTGTTGAAAGTTCAGATGATGGTTAGCACTTTTTTTTTTTTTTTAAGTAGGCTCCATGCCCAGTGTGGAGCCCAGTGTGGGGCTTGAACTCACCATCCTGAGATCAAGACCTGAGCTGGGATCAAGAGTCTGACACTTAACCAGTTGAGCCCCCAGTGCACCCCGATGGTTAACATTTTATAACAATAAAGTATTTTTAAATAAAGGTATGTGCATTGTTTTTTTAGACAGTGCTATTGTACACTCAGTAGAGTATAATGTAAACATAAATTTTATATGCACTGGGAAATTCATTTGGCTCAATTTATTGTGATATTTGCTGTATTGTGGTAGTCTGCAACCAAACCTACAATATCTCCAAGGTATGCCTATATAATATTAGAATATGAAAGGAATGGAGGTAAGGAGGCCAGTTCAATAGCTGTTGTCAAAGTTCAGGCATGATGTGATGAGGGTAGGAATGTGGAAGTTTTTATAGAAATGAATGCATTGAAGAAATTTTATATGGGAAAGGTGACAAGTTTTAAAGAATGGCTAGATATGGAGTAGAGGAAAAGAAAAAAAAATCAGATAACTCTAAAATTTCAAGTTCTGGGCACCATAAACATTATGGAGTTTTTAAATAGAAACAGGGATGCTTAGATTGTGTTTTACTTTATGGCAGAAAGGATTTATATGTCCAGCTTTAGAAATGATTTCTACTTCTCCCTTGGCCCCGCTCTTTTGTTGAGGTTCTGTTTTGGTTTGCTGATATTAGTTAGAGTGCTAGGTGGTGAGTTTGAGGTTGAAGAATAGTGGGTTAACAGTTTACTTTTGAAAGATACAAGATTTTCTTCTGAGATTAATGAACTATTTATGTTCCCGCCTAATTAACTAATTAGCATAATGTTACCAAGACAAAGATCATGAGTTTTGTTTCCTTTTGTTCCCATATGGACTAGTTTGTTTTGCTCTGCTCTTTGGCAACATACTTTGCTCCTAATTGTAAAAGAACCAATTTACAAATTCATGCTGTTAACATCAGGGAGACTAGGAATTTGGGAGAATAAATCAATGCAAATAATTTCCAATTCCAAAACATGTATATACATATCTATGCACCCATGAGGGCACACATACTCACATGTGTGTACACACACATCCAGATCCAGGCCTTTCTTATAGTGGGTTAGTGTATTTTTTTAGAGCCTTGACCATATATTTCTTTACTGACTTATTTACTCTTCAACGATAGGTGTCAAAGAAGGAATAAGAAATGACTAAAAATTAATAGATTAGTGTGTCTTAATGTTTACAGGGTTGGTTTGGGTTGTAGGACATGGGATAGAGATACAAACATTACTCTGGGTAATTTTGCCTTAAACACTATAACATATGATTGCACACACTTTAAGAGAAATAAAACTAATTTTGAACTCCTTGGCAAGGAATTTAGCAAGATTAATTCTTTTAATAAGCATGTTGGAATCCATTTTCAAGACTATTCCTAGGTTTTCAGATGAGCATGAAAGGGGCATCAAGTATCTCTGTTACCTTCAACAGTCATAAAAGGCAGGGAAAAAAATGATTTCTTTTTTCGTGTTTGTGGATGAGATGAGCTCTCAGTTGGTCTAAGTGAAAAAGCATCATCAAATAGCGATGGTAGCCAAGTGTCCCTGGGAGGGAATAATGACTTCCCAGCCCACAAACATGGCATCATCACACATTAACCTGTCTGCAGCCTTGACCTCATATGACATAGTTCTACATCCTTCTTTGTAGGGATTTGTGTTCCAAAGAAATGGCAAGAAGAAAAGAGAATTGAGGCCCTTAGGGCCAAGTGGATCCAAAGATTGAAGTGATACTTTTGAGAGCAACAAAGATACCAAATTTGTTAAGACAAAGTCATTCATAGAATGCAAATGTTAAGAGAAGGGTGGGAAACTGTATCAAACTGAGACAGAGTGGAGCAAGAGCAATGGGATTCCAGATTAGGATTGCCTATGACTTGCTTTTATCAGCAGCTGGCTCAATGTTGCATGGGTAGTTTGGTTGGATTGAAAGAGTGGGGTGGATAACACAAGACCTAGGAACTTAATTATAATGAAATAGCTTTACCTTGATTTGATTTCATAGTTTCTGGTCTCCTGTGTTAAAAATAAGAAAATAGTAGATGTAGCAAAAACCAGAACAATGTATTTTGATTTGTGTTAAACATTCTCAGCCAAATCTGGGAGAAGATATTTAAGACAGCTGTTGAGAAACTGTTTTATTGTAAGTCAGTGGAACTAATTCCTGCTGCTGAATGTAGGCATTTTGGATAACTTAGTTGGCAAGGGTGTTCTCACCATTCAGACCAGGATGTCCTTAGTCTTCTGTACCTTTCATTCATATTGGCTCTTTTCTTGATGATGGAGAGGTACAATAGTGGCAGTCCAGATAAATTTCCTGATCACAAATCCCTTCAATTCAAATGGGTGTGTGTGTGTGTGTGTGTTGGTAAATATAGGTTTCTATTAGAAATGAAAGTATCTGACCAATCCATGTATAACAAATGGCAAGAACTATAAGGTGGAGGGAGGCACTGTTTTGGGAGTGGGGACAGTTAGGACTTCACTTTCAGTCATGGAGCCATGGATCAGTTACAATGTAACTGTGATGTTGGTCAGGTTACCTCTGGGTTTGAATTCCTCATTTGAAAAGCAAAGAGGTTAAAAGATTAGCAACTCAAATGTTATGACTGGTACTTGCATGTGGGGGTTTATTGTACTTGTTTCCCTACCTTCAAAAAGGAAGTATGTTTTAAAATGTTCATAATAAAAGGTAAAAAAAACTTGGAATGTACATAAAAAGCAAAAATATCATCCCACCTCCTTCCTGTAGTTCTGTAAGATGGAACCAGGCTTGTTTCAAGCTGTTTTGAGTAGGAGTCTTATGCAATCAGTTTCTTCCTCTGCAATGATTTTTCCAAATGAATATTGCATTTTTTATTGTATTTCCTTGCTCAATTTACACAGAAATGTATGTGTATTTCATGGGCTACACCGAGTGGCCTGGCATGTTTTACAGTGATTTATAGTCTTTTCATATCAAAATCAATGTCTGGTCTCCAAATGTAGTTTGAAGATAATACATTCATGTGAATACTTTCAGAATGGGCTGGAAACAGCAGCTCTTTGGATAACCATATGATTTCCCATAAAGGACACCCTTTATGGACAGGTGATTCTTGCTCAGTCTCTGTGAAAACTTAAATTTCTACAACAGTTTTTCTTCAGGGTTCCTCTATCCACACCCAGCTTCAGATATGAGACAATCAACCAATGATTTGATCAGCTTGCAAAGATAAGTTAGGTAGTTTTTTTTTTTTTTTTAAATGTAAAAACTTCCAGCAAAGGACTGCATTTAATATGGCAATGACAGTGGCATCAGCAAGCAATTCTACCATTTCAGGCTTCCGTGTAAGCGGGTAGTCATGGGCACTGAGTAAAAGACTCCACAGCAGCCTACACAGTAGCAGAAGTGACAGAAAGAAGCCTGTTTTTAGGAAAAAGACCTACTGATGGATTGATGATAGAGCAAACTGTAAAAGCTTGATAAGAGGATTATTTTGGAAATTTCCGCCTTGTGTGATAGCCACAGAAGCTTGTTCTTTCCACTGTGGGACATTATTTATGAGCAGCTCTGTGACAGCTGGTCTTTCGCAGTGAAGCTCAGTTCCCACTTCACCACAAGAAATGTCAGTGGTAAGGAACAGCAGTTTATATTCATGCTCATAGGCTAACCCAGAATTCAGGGTCAAAAGTCTCTTGGCATTTTGGAAATCATCCTCAGAGCCTTGCCAGAAAGAGCCCTTCCCGTTTGGTGCTGCCGACCTGGCAGTGCCCGCCTTTTCTGAGAGGAAAATATGGTGGAAACAGTAGCAACAGGAAGCCTAAAAACTAGTTTTGTACTGAGGAACGAGAACAAGGTGCCTAGTTAAGGCTTTATATATCTCGTGCTTTCATCTGTATTTTGAAATATTCTATGGCTTCTCCTAAATTGAGCCTTCTTAAACCTTTTCATCGTCTCATCACTGGTCAGAGATCATGATACAGAAAAAGGATCAGAGAATTCACACTCAGAAGATATGAGTTCAAGTCTTGACTTTTTCATAGGCTGTATATTTTTTAAGTATTTATTTATTTTAGAAAAAGAGCGTGAGCGAGGGGAGGGGCAGAGGGAGAGGGAGAGAGAATCTTCAAGCAGGCTCCCTGCTGAGCAAGGAGTCCAACGCTGGGCTCAGTCCCAGGACCCTGAGATCATGGCCTGAGCTGGAATCAAGTCAGCTGCTTAACCAACTGAGCCACCCCAGTGCCCCTAGGCTGTATGATACTGAGGAAGATGATTTACACCTCTGAGCTCAGTGTCCTCATCCTTTAATTGGGAATAATTATAAGACCAATCTCATAGATATTAAATGAGATAATGTTTGTGAAAAGTTATATCACAAACTGCAAATACTGTATAATAATTATAACTGATAACATCATTAACAGATCTGGAATTGTGGAAAGCAAGGGTTCTTTAAAAAGCAATGGAATATTTAGGGGGCAAAAGAATTTTTTTTTTTTTTTTTAGGATTTATTTGAGAGAGAGCATGAGCAGCGGGGCAGAGAGTCTTAAGCAGACTCCACTCAGCGTGGAGCCCAATGCAGGGCTCGATCTCAACCTGAGATCAAGACCTGAGCCTAAACCAAGAATTCAACTCTAACAACACCATCCAGGAGCCCCAGGGCAAGCTTTTTCTTCCTGCTCTTTTTCTTAAGAAGTTTCCTAGCTATTATTGACTGGAGCAAAAGAATTTCTAAGTGAAGCTTTCTTTAACTGGGAATACTCCTCACAGACCCAGAAATATTCATGTGTTCACCATAGTGTCCTGTGTTTGTCGTTCTACTTGAGCGTGGCCAGGCTTTGTAAAGATCCCAAGAAGAACAGTCCAGAATCGATGCAATGGGAATATATATACTACTTTATGACCTCATTCCCACAGCTCATTTCCCCTCAATGTTACTTACCATTAGTATTTGTTGATAGTATAACCAGTGCGATTCACTGGATATGTATAATTGTTGTCCAGGCTCTGCTTCAAATTTTCTTTTTTTCTCCCCCATGCTTTTAAAAACAATTAAATGAAGGAAAAAAAAAAAAAAAGGCTTGATCCAGATAGGCTGGCATCCTTTCCTTCTTTTGTATGTTTGGAATTCCTTCTAGAATACCTTGGGGAATTTGTTATCAGTTTCTATAGCCAGACTATTTCACTAGTATGTGCACAGTGGCACTAATTACTAGTATTATGTAATTGTTCCTTCTAAAGGGGATTTTGGAAATACCTCTTGTAAGGGGTTTCTTCCATCTGGAAGAGCTGTACTGTATAAGCACATCCCCAGTTTTAGCCAGGTGAACAGTGAGAGCTTTATAATTGCTTACAAAGAGACTAGCTGGTGATCTTAACATCTTTGGTACAGAGGTTCTTGTGAAAAAAATAATGTGAAAGTTATCTTTATTTTGTGTGGTTTTACCACTGCAGGAGTGACTTCCACTTTACTGATGGACATTCATGAGTATTGTTACAAGTTCAGCGTTATGCTGGGCAGTGTGCTTGGCTACATTCAAGATCCCTCACTGCCAGGTGAAAGGCTATGAACATTCTTGACATTGTTCTGATGACTGTAAAGAGCATATCTCTGTCAGGGTGGTCTTTCCTTCCTGTTTGAAACTTCCTTGCACATGTAAGCAGAATACTGTATGACTTTGCTCAGTTTGAACAAGGATTGGTGTTTCTTAATTGATCCTCAGATATCCTGCAGTTCCTGTATTCTGTTCATCCTGCTGGCTTGTTAAGTCAGCATTTATGACAGGTCTTTCCCAATTACTTTCTATGAGATGTCATGATTGTGCAGGCCTTTTTGGGGTCATTACAAATGTCAAATTAGTTTATCCAAGTGGTGCTGACAAATGAATTCTGCATACAAGATACTCTCTTAACAATGTTGTCTAAGAAAGTCTTTTCACTTTTTTTGAGGTAAATATTTTATTTTATTTTTTTAGAAATCAGAGATAAGTATTATATTTGTAGAAAAACCACATATAGTTCTAAAATACTAAGATGTCACTTAGTATTATATTAATTTTTATGATAAAAAACAGTCTCTTCAATAAATGGTGTGGGGAAAATTGGACAGCTATATACAGAAGAATGAAACTTGACCATTCTCTTACACCATATACAAAGATAAACTCTAAATGGATGAAAGACCTCATTGTGAGACAGGAATCCATCAAAATCCTAGAGAAGAACATAGGCAGTAACCTTTTTGACATTGGCCACAGCAACTTCTTTTAAAACACATCTCTAAAGGCAAGGGAAACGAAAGCAAAAATGAACTTTAGGGACTTCATCAAGATAAAAAGCTGCACAGCAAAGGAAACAGTCAACAAAACAAAAAGGTAACACACAGAATGGGAGAAGATATTTGCAAATGACACTACAGATAAAGGGCTGGTATCCAAGATCTATAAAGAACTTCTCAAACTCAACACCCAAAAAACAAACGATCCAATCAAGAAATGGGCAGAAGACATGAACAGACACTTCTCTGAAGAAGACATACAAATGGCTAACAGACATATGAAAAAATGTACAACATCATTAGCCATCAGAGAAATTCAAATCAAGACGACATTGAGATACCACCTTATACCAGTTAGAATGGCAAAAATTGACAAGAAACAACAAATGTTGAAGAGGTTGTGGAGAAAGGGGAACCCTCTTACACTGTTGGTGGGAATGCAAGTTGGTACAGCCACTTTGGAAAACAGTGTGGAGTTGCCTCAAAAAGTTAAAAATAGAGCTACCCTATGACCCAGCAATTGCACTCCTGGGTATTTACCCCAAAGACAGATGTGAAAAGAAAGGGCCACATGCATCCCAATGTTCATAGCAGCAATGTCCACAGTAGCCAAACTGTGGAAGGAGCCGAGATGCCCTTCAACAGACGAACGGATAAAGAAGATGTGGTTCATACATACAATGGAATATTACTTAGCCATCAGAAAGGATGAATACCCAACATTTGCACCAACATGGATGGAACTGGAGGAGATTATGCTAAGTGAAATAAGTCAAACAGAGAAAGACAATTATCATATGGTTTCACTTATTTGTGGAACATAAGGAATAGCATGGAGGACATTAGGAGAAGGAAGGGAAAAATGAGGGGGGAATCAGAGGGAGAGACGAACCATGAGAGACTATGGACTCTGAGAATCAAACTGAGGGTTTTGGGGGGGTGGGGGAATGGGGGAGCCTGGTGATGGGTATTAAAGAGGGCACGTATTTCATGGAACACTGGGTGTTATATGCAAACAATGAATCATGGAACACTACATCAAAAACTAATGATGTACTGAGTGGTGACTAACAATAATAAAAAAAAGAAATAAGAAGAAAGTCTTTTCATTTTGCAAGAGCTACTCTGAACCCACAAAACCCTAAATTCACTGCACTAAGGAACAGGAACACAAATCTGTTAAGCCTACTAATGATTCACCTCATCACAGTAATGGTAAGTAATAGACATCAACAGAATCAGTAGGTCTTAGGGTGGTTACCATTTTGTCTCACATTTCCTGACTTATGCTTTCAATAGTTGTCAGAAAAGTATATAAAAGTCCTTATGATCATCACTGGCCAAATGAAATAGACTGTATATAGATACTCTTGCCGGGGGAGATGATTCCTCAAGAAGGACATAAATGACAAAGAGTTACAACGAATGAATAAAGACATAGGAAGTTAGATGGAGATGTAGATGAACACTGTCTTATGAAAAGCTTTTTAAAATTCTCCTCACCAAAAACCTCCTACACAGTTTATAGAAAAAGAATGGGCTTCAAGAATATCATAAAGAAATCACAGTTTACTACTGAGGAAATTAGTCCTGATCGAAAGCATATGCTTTCTTGTCTTTGCAGTTTGAACAGGTTCTGTGCTCTTGGTGCTGCACGTACTGTTTGAAGTAGAAGCGAAATTGTTCTGCCATTTGTAAAAGTCAGATTCAGTCATGCCCAGGACTGGGGAGTTGAGTGTTCCTCAAGTTTCATGTCTTTGGAATATGTGAAAGAACAAGAGGTTTTGCCAAGATTGGCTTTGCTTTCAGACTTTCCCTTCACCACACTCCAGAGCAGACAGTGTGTGGTGTTGAAACTAAACCTGCTGTCAGGATGTTTAGGATCACATGGTGACATGCTGTGGGTTAGCAGACTGGCAGTTCACATACTAATTTTATATATATCTCATTCTGAATCTTCAGCTGGCTTGGGGAGTTTTGGTTCTTTAAGGACTGGTTTTATTCAGTATGTAGAGTATTAAAACTTTTCTTCTGCAATGAATGGTAGTTGAAACACTTTCTCCAATTGCCTAAGCTATTCCATGGCTATAATTTCAGCAAATTTGGAAGCTGTCTTGTTACCTCTGTCATGCCATCAAGATACTACTTAGTTACTCATCAAGTTTTTATTGAGTGACCAAAGGAACATTAATATTTTGGTAAGTACTTGGACAAATATATTAAAGATTAATAAGTCTGAAAAATGCCTCAGTTTTATCCAGGGAAAAGCTTAGGCACTAGAAGAATCAGAGTTGGTAATTATGCTAACACGCTTTACTGGTAGATGAGCAAATGTCATTAGTTTTGACATACCGTGGCTAGACTGTAGTATTATACCTCTTGCCACTTTTAGAAACTTCTGGTACAGAAAAAGGAAGATGTGCATACGAATTTCCATGGGTGTGAATTAAACTACTTTATCCGCTGGAAAAGGCAACTGTGTAGAATGTATATAATAACTCAAAGAGCCTTTGGATCATTACATTTGCATATTTGGGGTAAATACCTAGTAGTGCTGTTGTTGGATCATAGGGTAGCTCTATTTTTCACTTCTTGAGGAACCTCCATACTGTTTTCCAGAGTGGTTGTACCATTTTGCATTCCCACCAACAGTGTGAAAGGGTTCTTCTTTGTCCACAACCTCGTCAACATTTGTTGTTTCCTGACTTGTTAATTTTAGCCATTCTGACTGGTGTGAGGTGGTATCTCGTTGTGGTTTTGATTTGTATTTCCCTGATGATGAGTGATATTGAGCATTTTTTTCATATGCTTGTTGGCCATTTGTATGTCTTCTTTGGAGAAGTGTCTGTTCATGTCTTCTGTCCATTTCTTGACTGGATTATTTGTTTTTTGGGGTGTTGAGTTTGATAAGTTCTTTACAGATCTTGGATATTAGTCCTTTATCTGTCGTGTCATTTGCAAATATCTTCTCTATTCAGTAGGTTGCATTTTGGTTCTGTCAACTGTTTCCTTTGCTGTGCAGAAGCTTTTTATCTTGATGAAGTCCCAAAAGTTCATTTTTGCTTTTGCTTCCTTTGCCTTTGGAGACATGTCTAGCAAGAGGTTGCTGCGGCCGAGGTCGAAGAGGTTGCTGCCTGTATTCTCCTTTAGGATTTTTTTTAAATTTTATTTTATTATGTTATGTTAATCACCATACATTACATCATTAGTTTTTGATGTAGTTGGAGACTCCTTTAGGATTTTGATGGATTCCTGTCTCACATTTAGGTCTTTCATCCATTTTGAGTTTATCTTTGTGTATGGTGTAAGAGAATGGTCCTGTTTCATTCTTATACATGTGGCTGTCCAATTTTCCTAGCACCATTTGTTGTAGAGACTGTCCTTTTTCTGTTGGATATTCTTTCCTGATTTGTTGAAGATTAGTTGACCATAGAGTTGAGGGTCCATTTCTGGGTTCTCTGTTCTGCTCCATTGATCTACATGTCTGTTTTTTTGTGCCAGTACCAAACTGTCTTGATGATTATATCTTTGTAATATAGCTTGAAGTCCAGCATTGTGATGCCACCAACTTTGGTTTTCTTTTTCAACATTCCTCTGGTTATTTGGGGTCTTTTCTGGTTCCATACAAATTTTCAGATTATTTGTTCCAGCTCTGTGAAAAGTGTCAATGGTATTTTGATAGGGATTGCATTGAATGTATGGATTTCTCTGGGTAGCATAGACATTTTAACAATATTTATTCTTCCAGTCCATGAGCATGAAATGTTTTTCCATTTGTTGTGTCTTCCTCAATTTCTTTCATAAGTGTTCCATAGTTTTTATTTTTTTATTATTATTATTTTTTAAGATTTTATTTATTTATTTGATGGAGAGAGACACAGCAAGAGAGGAAACACAAGCAGGGGAAGTGGGAGAGGGAGAAGCAGGCTTCCCGCCCAGCAGGGAGCCCAGGACCCTGGGATCACGACCCGAGCTGAAGGCAGCTGCTTAATGACTGAGCCACCCAGGCGCCCCTGTTCTATAGTTTTTAGAGTACAGATCCTTTACCTCTTTGGTTAGGTTTATTCTTAGGTATCTTATGTTTTTGGATGCAATTGTAAATGGGATCGATTCTTTACTTTCCCTTTCTTCTGTCTCATTGTTAGTGTACAGAAATGCAACTGATTTCTGTGCATTGATTTTATATCCTGCCACTTTACTGAATTCCTGATTTTGGGATCGCAATTTTGGGGTGGAATCTTTTGGGTTTTCCACATGAATTATCATGTCATCTGTGAAGAGTGAGAGTTTGACATCTTTGCCAATTTGAATGCATTTTATTTCTTTTTGTTGTCTGATTGCTGAGGCTAGGACTTCTAGTACTATGTTGAACAGCAGTGGTGATAGTGGGCATCCCTGTCGTGTTCCTGATCTTAAGGGAAAAGCTCTCAGTTTTTCCTCATTGAGAATGATATTTGGTGTGTGCTTTTCATATATGGCTTTTATGATATTGAGGTATGTTCCCTCTATCCCTATACTGTTAACAGTTTTAATCAAGAAACGATGCTGTACTTTGTCAAATGCTTTTTCTGAATCTATTGAGAGGATCATACGGTTCTTGTCCTTTCTTTTATTAATGTGATATACCACGTTGATTGATTTGTGAATGTTGAACCACCCTTGCAACCCAGTAATAAATCCCACTTCGTCATGGTGAATAATCCTTTTAATATACTGTTGGATCCAACTGGCTAGTGTCTTGGTGAGAATTTTGGCATCCATGTTCATCAGGGATATTGGTCTGTAATTCTCCTTTTTGGTGGGGTCTTTGTCTGGTTTTGGGATCAAGGTAATGCTGGCCTCATAGAACGAGTTTGGAAGTTTTTTTTCCATTTCTATTTTTTGAAACAGCTTTAGAAGAATGGGTATTAGTTCTTCTTTAAATGTTTGGTAGAATTCCCTTGGGAAGCCATCCGGCCCTGGGCTCTTATTTGTTGGGAGATTTTTGATTACTGCTTCAATTTCCTTGCTGGTTATGGGTCTGTTTAAGTTTTCTATTTCTTCCTGGTTCAGTTTTGGTAGTTTATAAGTTTCCAGGAAATATTTATTTCTTCTGGATTGCCTAATTTGTTGGCATATAGTTGTTCATAATATGTTCTTAAAATTGTTTGTATTTCCTTGGTGTTGGTCATGATCTCTCCTCTTTCATTAATGATTTTATTAATTTGGATCCTTTCTCTTTTCTTTTTGATAAGTCTGGCTGGGGTTTATTGATCTTATTAATTCTTTCAATGAACCAGCTTCTAGTTTTGTTGATCTGTTCTAATGTTCTTTTTGGTTTCTCCTTTATTGATTTCTGCTCTAATCTTTATTATTTCTTGTCTCCTGCTTGGTTTAGGCTCTATTTGCTGTTCTTTCTCCAGTTCCTTTAGGTATAAGGTTAGCTTGTATATTTGAGATTTTTCTAATTTTTTGAGAGAGGCTTGTATTGCAATGTACTTCCCTCTTATGACCGCCTCCAAAGGTTT
>NC_138369.1:149515687-149572437 GCF_054177405.1 Leptonychotes weddellii
TTCTGGAGAGTGTTCCAAGAAGAATGTGTGTTCTGTTGCTTTAGGATGGAATGCTCTGAATATATCTGTGAAGTGCATCTGGTCCAGTGTATCATTCAAAGCCCTTGTTTCCTTATTGATCTTCTACTTAGATGATCTATCTATTGCTGTGAGTGGGGTGTTAAAGTCCCCTATTATTATTGGATTATTATCAATGTGTTTCTTTAATTTGGTTACTAACTGGTTTATATAATTGTCTGCTCCCAAGTTTATAGTAGCAGTGTTCTCAATAGCCAAACTATGGAAAGAGCCAAGATGTCCATCAACAGATGAATGGATAAGGAAGATGTGGTATATATATGCAATGGAATATTACTTAGCCATCAGAAAGGTTGAATACTTACCATTTACATCCACATGGATGGAACTGGAGGGTGTTATGCTGAGCAAAATAAGTCAGTCAGAGAAAGATAGTTATCATATGGTTTCACTCATATGTGGAATATAAGAAACAGTGCAAAGGATCATAGGGGAAGGGAGGGAAAACTGAATGGGAAGTAATCAGAGTGGGATACAAACCATGACAGACTCTTAACTATAGGAAACAAACAGGGTTGCTGGAGGGGAAGTGGGTGGGGAGAGGGTAATTGGGTGATGGGCATTAAGGAGGGCACATGATGTGATGAGCATTGGGTGTTATACAATACTGATGAATTACTGAGCTCTACATCTGAAAATAATGAAGGTACTATATGTTGGCTAATTGAATTTAAATAATAATAATAAAAAAGAACTCAAAGAGCCATAGTCTGTGAGTTTAGGAGGGGAATTCACAGGTTGGGAGCCAGGAATTTATCCAAACTTCATAAATTCACAATATACTTGATACTGTGTAATTAGAATACTCCAAGAAAGTGGAGATCCACTGAGTGATGTTTTGAGGATAATCACAAGAATTCTATTATTTATTTATTTTTACATAATCACAAGAATTTTAAAACTTCCTGGACTAAATATTGACTGGGCCATTTCCTGGAGGAATTGACACACAGGTAGAGAAGCGGCCATGAGCCCAGGTCAGGCCTAGCCCTGAATAACTTCATTCAACAAGTTGTTGAATGCTTGCTTGATGCATTGTACTAGGCAAGATGCACAGGGAATAAAGATGAATGATCCATAGTCTGATGTTGAGGAACTCAGACTAGGTGGGAGGGAGACATGATCATAATTAGCAATGAGAAACTGATAAATCCTGCAATAAGCATATGAATAAAGTGCTGTGGGGGCACGAGAGAGCAAGTTAAGTGCTAGTTAATAACAGTGAAGAATTTTTGCATTGGAACAGTCTTACAGTTGACCTAGTTCTTCTACTCAGTGCAGGATACACAGCACAGCACCCTGGCAGATGGTCATTTAGCTAGTGCTAAAACTCCCTTCTAAAGGCAGCTCATTCCATATTCAGGCAACTCTGTTTAATTCATTAATTCATCAACATCATGTGAACCCTCATCAGGCATTATGCTGAGTCCGTTGTCTCTGTTACCTCATTTAATCCTTACCTAAGAGTAGTTACTTCTAATATCCCTCTTTTTCCATGAACAACTGAGGCTCATGGAGGTTAAACCATTTGCCCAAGTTTATACATCCAATAGTAACTGGAACCAAGGTTTAAGTTCACTGTCTGACTTCAAAGCTATGTTCTTGATCTTTCTGATACTTTCATAATTTCCTATTTTTCCATCTGCAGAGAAAAAGAACAAATTTAATTTATCTCCCTTGTGATAGCTTTTCAAATATTTCAAGAATATTCCTGTGTCCATTTGCCCCTCCCCCATGCCCACCTGTTCTCTAGCCATTCCCTCTAAGTTCTTTCAGATGTTCCCCCAAAGACATACTCTTTAGACTCTTTACCAACCTGGTCACCTCTAAGGGCTCTCCTCTCCTATGTGTTGAGGACTCTCCTCAGATGAAGTATTCCAGAAGTAGTCTGTCCACTGTTGAGTAAAATGGGAGTGGCATCTCTTTACCTGGAAAAGTGATCATTTTTAGTGGCAGCTGCATCACTATCTTGGCGCACATGATGATTGAGTCAGACTTTAAAGAGATACAGTCAGGAATATTTCATCTTCACATAGCTAGAAGCCGGGTAGGTGCATTCTAAAGAGGCAGGTGGCTAAGCAGAGTTTCTTAGGGCATTCTTTCACTCCTCTGCCTCTGGAAGTTTTTCTCACGTCCATGATGACATCGAGTCAACTCCTGTGAGGGGTTAGGTCATCTAACTTTTCAGGGAGGACAAGGTATGTTCTCCCCAGGAAGTGGCTCAGACTCTTCACTGTATTTCATTTGATCTCATCTTCTTGGAGCTCTGTGACAATAGAAAAGCTGCAGGATGTGGGATAATGTTCTTCTGGCAGGAAGAACTAGGCCAAGTGTTGTGAAAGACTTGTTCCAAATACCATTTTGAAAGATTACTTAAACATTAATTACAACCTTATTTGGTGACATCAGTCATCTTAATATTAAGTAGTAGCTTGTGTAAATGTTTTAGTAGTAATTAAAATGTGAAAACTTGAATATCTGGTCATACAAAAGTTGTGAGGCCTCTGGTAATCCTGAAATGCTACTTCAAGGTTTAGACAATTTGGAAAATCATAAGATTTTCAAGGTGAACCAGATTTTAAATATAAATCCTAGGTGCATTTGATACTGTTTCAAAAAAATTATAGTTACTCAAAACTGAGTAGATTTAAGAATAAAAGTATATATTATAAGAACAAACAAAAAGCCATGGAATGATTAAGTGGGAATTTTTTTTTACACTGATTAAAATTTGAGGAATACAGTTAATTTTTTCAGGGCTTCCCCTGGTAGAAACAATCACCATGGAAAAAGGCTATATTTCAAATCAAATGTTATGCTCCACCTTTGCAAGTTATGTATTTAAGCAAGCATGGACAAACCATATTTCTGAACCATATTTTGATGCTTGGGTTTAATGTTTTGAAAAATGAGCTCAATAAGTTGTTTGAAAAGATTATCAAAGGTTATCAGAGGGGAGAACTCAATCCAACTTCTTTTTTTTTTTTTTTTAAAGATTTTATTTATTTATTCATGAGAGACAGAGAGAGAGACAGAGGCAGAGGGAGAAGCAGGCTCCCCGCGGAGCAGGGAGCCCGATGCGGGACTCGATCCCAGGACCCTGGGATCATGACCTGAGCCAAAGGCAGATGCTTAACCGACTGAGCCACCCAGGCGTCCCTCAGTCCAACTTCTGAAAGAACATCTCTTGCTCATGTTTATCTCTGTGCTTCTTTATTGGAATAACCTGTATCTAGATCAGTGATTATCAAAGTGTGGTCTTTGAACCAGCAGCATTAGTAATACACAGGAACATGTCAGAAATGCATATTCACAGATCCCACCCCAGATTTGCTGGATTGGAAACTAAGAGAATGTCATCAAGCACTATGTGTTTTCACAAGCCCTGCAGGTAATTCTGATGGTTGCTGAGTTTGAGAACCACTGAGCTAGATTGTTTCAAGCTTTGTAGAATTGTTCAGTAAGTATGGGGCCAAATTCTAATGGAATAGAATGAGGAGAAGCCTCTATTTCCACTGTGATTATTACAAGTAGTCAGAGAACTGGTCCATATAAGAGATGTGTATTTGGCAAGGAGAAACCTCACTGCTGTTTTCCCCCCACTCCTTTAAAATAATGAATTTTTTTTCTTTAGGAAATCAAACTAGATTTCCTGGAATGCCTAGAACTTATACTGATAGAACAATGCTTAACTCAGTTGCTCAATCAAACTCTTCACCCTAAAACAGAGAGAAACACCCCTAAGAAAAGACATCTGAAGATGAGAAAATTCTTACTCCTTGAAGGGCTGCATGAAATAGTGACCTAAATCTGTGTAGCTGGAAGGAGCTTGGAGAACTTATTTCATTGTCTTTAAAAGGAATATTCTTCTCAAATAGGTAAGATTTTTCTCTAATCTTAAAGACCTCCAAAGACAACCACAATCAATTGTCAACATTTTGTTATTAAACTCAAAGTTTAATAACCATAAATGTCAGAAAATGCATTTTTACATTTCCTATGCTATTTCCTATGTTAGGATCACATGGCAATTCAAATATTGCCTAAAACCATTTTTCACAGTTGACAGTTCTGACATATCAGTTGCCAAATTCTGTTGTTCCAAATGCTCATAGCTGAGCAACAGCTTGGGAGCAGATAACCCTCCAGGACTTATGAAAAAGGAGAAAAAAATGACCCTGCTCAAATCAATACAGACTCCTCTCATCACAACCCAAATCTCTTTAATCTGAATATTGGAAAAGAGTAAATCCTGGAAGTTGGGTTACTAGCCTCTGAGTGTGTGTGTGTGTGTGCGCGTAAGGAGGCTGTGCTTCCTCTCTAAAACTAGTCGCGTCACTCATAAAGCCTGTACACATTATAAAAGAGTAAAATGAGTAAATGAGGAACTAAAATGAGTAAAGTGAAATGATTTCATATTTTATCCATTGTCTCAAGACTGTTCAACAAACCATTTTAAAAGGCTTAAATTTTAAAGTATAGGTACAATGTCAAATGATACTCAAATAGATTTTTAGGAATGGAATTATCACCACATTACTTGAGGATTATGCTTGTTCTAAATACTGTAGGTGCTTTCAACTTATAAATTCTTGTGATTGGTATATATATAAGCTATAGTCATAAGGTCAAGTAACAATACATTTTATAATAATTGGTTAAGATTTATTGTTCTTGCTATCAGGGAGATGTTCTGAGAACATTTTTTTCCTGCCCTCTTTTTAGCTGCAATGACTTCAGATAATATAAAATGTAGGTTTTGCCTGTTGTCTGGGGTAGGGTCCAGTCAAGCTGACCATTCCCCATATGTAAGAAGATTCTTCCTTTACTGAGCTGAGGCAGTTCTACATTGTCTCCAGGACAACAGGAGTTTGTCATTATGAGAGGCTCATAATGAATTTATGGCTTTCTGTGGAGGTAGAGAGAAGAAAATACTATTTCCATTTCACAGGTAACAGACACAGACAACACCACAAAAGAGTAAATGGAGGGGGGGCGCACCTGGGTGGCTCAGTTGGTTGAGTGTCTGACTCTTGACCAGCTCAGGTCATGATCTCAGGGTCCTGGGATTGAGCCCCACCTGGGGCTCTGTGCTTAGCTGGGAGTCTGCTTGAGGTTTTTCTCCCTTTCTATCCCTCTCCCTCTGTCCCTCCCCCGACTCATGCATGCTCTCTCTCTCTCTCTTTCAAATGAATAAATAAATATTTAAACAAAAAGAGTAAATGGGATTCAAATTGTAAAGATATCCATACTAAAAGTAGACCAGGGTTTCCATATCAGGGTCTCCTAAGGACATCACTTTAAGTCTACTAAATTGAAAGACAAAATATGTTCTCTAGATGATAGAAATATAATGTGAGCTATATATGTACTTTTAAATGTTCTAGCAATCACATTAAAAAGGAAAAAGAACCAGGTCCCATTAATTTTAATAGTATCTTTTATTTAACTCAGTGTATACAAAATATTATGATTTCACCATGTAATGGTTATGAAAAATAGATGGGATATTTTACACCTTTTTTTTGTAGTGTCTTCAAAATCACAGCCCACCTCAATTTGAACTTGTCATATTTCAAATGCTCAATAGTCACACGTGCTGGGTGGCTACCACATGGAACAGCACAGCTCTAGAATCTCCTTTTTCTACCCTTACCAACAGCTGTAACTCCCTTTCCCTAGGCAAACCACAAAATGTCTTTGCAGATGTCAAGTTACCTGTTTCTGGAAGTATTCAAGTAGAGGCTGGGTAGCAACTGCCTTGGTAGGAATATTGTAAATAAAAACCGTCAAATGGATGTTTGGATAAGAAAAGCCTTAAAATCTCTTTCAGTGTTTTGTGATGCTTTAATCCTGAGAAATGAGATATGGGAGTATGAGTTTGGAAAAAACTTCCATAGTAGCCATGCCACTTCCTGCCGTTATCTCCTGATTTGTAATTTACCTCTTCTCTACTTCTAATATAATTTCTCCACTCATTCAGTAAAGGTGTATTGAGTCCCTACAATGTATTAGTTGCTGTGTCAGGAGCTGGGATGCATTGACCACAGTGGGTGGGACAAGCATGACCCTGCGCTCATAGGATATTCGAGCTATCTCATTTTTCTTACTCTTCTTTATCCCTGATTTCTACACTCCCTCTCCTCCTTGTTTGGTATGATTCACCAGGAGCCACAAACTTACTGATATGAAAACAGTGGTCTGACTTTGTTTCCTGATATGAAATGTCAATCCATCCCCAAAGGGCAGTTTTCAGTGATGAGAAAACTGAAGTTGAGATTTTCTGCTTTACTGGTGTGATTAAGGTATTAGAAATAGAGAATCTTCTTTTCAGCACTAAAGTGAAGTGAAATCTGCTGACATTCAGATACATGTACCACCTGGAATTGTAATTTGCATTAAAAATTCCTTTGCTGTCAGCCAGCTGCCAGGTAGACACTTAATCTCCTTTGACTCTCTGCTGTACCTTTTTGTGTCCTATCCAAAAATTTTGAAAGAATTAAAGCTTCTCCTGAGCTATGGTTCATCAATTATGATGCTTCTACTTTGCCGAAAGAAAAAGTACAGAACCTTCAAGTGTCAGAAAAACTGGTGCTTGTCCTGATAGAAAGAAATGAGGATTTAAGACCAAGGAAAACCATTTATAGAAGTATTTTAAGGATTTGATTATGATTCTGCCTAGTAAATTTGAAAATACTCCATCTCACTCTTACTTGGTTCTTAAAATGTCACAAAGTATTTTGTGAATTCAATTTCTAAGTTCCACTCGCTCAACTTTTCTGGAATGTCTTCTAACGCCTTCATGTTACCACCAGAGAGCAGCAGAGATTTGTAGGTAGTTAAGAAGTACCCTAAATACCAGAAAACAAGGAAATTTGGCCAGTTGATTTGATCTCAAATCTTAATTAAATGGCTATGAGGAAAAAGAGGTGGTTGATTAATAACCAGACTTTCCCTCATCAGCCTTTCTCCCCACCCTTTCGCCCTTTCTTTCTGAGGTTTGTGTATTAGTACATGATTTTAGTAATTTATGACATCGGTTGGGGAGAGTTTTTTGACTTTTATAGAGGTTTAGGGGATATGGATCAAAACAGCTCTCATTCATACCATAGACTGAACAATGAACCTGAAGGCAGTGAATCGGAAATCTGAGGATGTTCACTACTTTGTTCTGAAGACCAGGGGTCATTCAGCTACTGCCTACAGGCCAAATCCAGCCTGTTGCCTGTTTTTGTAAATAAGGTTTTATTAGAACACAGGCATACTCATTTATATAGGTTTTGTTTATGGCTGCTTTCATGCTTCAGTGGCAGAGTTGAGCAGCTGCGGCCATATAAAACCATATGACCTGCTAAGCCTAAATTATTTACTATCTTGTGTTTTACAGAAAAAGTTTGCTAACCCTTGTTCTACATCTCATTTGTGTTTTAAATTTAAGTTATGGAAACTATGGGGAAGCAAAAGGAGTCCCAGATTGGAATTTCAACAATATTGTTCTATTCCTAGTTCTGCTACTTGGGCAAGTCCCTCACCATTTCTAGCCCTAGTAGGTGTCCTTTTCTTTTTTTTTTTTTAAAGATTTTATTTATTTATTTGACAGAGAGAGACACAGCGAGAGAGGGAACACAAGCAGGGGGAGTGGGAGAGGGAGAAGCAGGCCTCCCGCCGAGCAGGGAGCCTGATGCAGGGCTCCATCTCAGGACACTGGGATCATGACCTGAGCTGAAGGCAGACACTTAATGACTGAGCCACCCAGATGCCCCCCTAGTAGGTATCCTTACCTGTAAATGGGGACTGGGGGTGGGGGAGGTTGAATTTTGTAACATCTGAGATCCTTTCCAGAAGTTCTATGACTTTTTTATTGCCTTTGTTTCTGACATATATATAATATATAGAGAACAAGTTATTTTGTGGAGGTATCATTTTTCTTGGACTATGTCCCCCCAGGCTCCATTTTTAATCCCAGAGGATTTGCAACATGCCTAGGCCAGCTTGCAGTATACATCAGGGAAGTCTGATGTCAGACCTATATCTCCTTCGAAATTGACTTAATTTCACTTAAGAGAACAGGGGAAAGGTGAGGTCAGTGCTTAGATTCTTTACCCTAGCTAAACAGGACTATATTTTTCTTTTTCTAAAGTCTACGTTTTGACTATATTCCTAGCCTACCTTCCCTAATCTTTTTTTTTTAAATTTTATTTATTTATTTGAGACAGAGAGAATGAGAGACAGAGAGCATGAGAGGGAGGAGGGTCAGAGGGAGAAGCAGACTCCCCGCCGAGCAGGGAGCCCGATGCGGTACTCGATCCCGGGACTCCAGGATCATGACCTGAGCCGAAGGCAGTCGCCTAACCAACTGAGCCACCCAGGCGCCCCCTAATCTTTTTTAAAACCTTTTTTTTCAAGTAAAGTTATTAAGTGTTGTACTAAATACCAACTCAACAACTTCTACAACTTTGCTTTTTAATATCTTGTTGGAATTACTAGACATTCCAACACTAAATTAGTATTGGTTTCCAAATGTAAACATGAAGAGAAATTTTAATACAATAGACAGTTTGATTCCACATTTTGGTTTATTATTATCATTTTGATTGATTTATCAGTTCATTAATTTAACAAATTTTCACTTAGTAATCTCATTAGTGTTGGAAATACAACGATGAAAAAGCAGAAGATGTTCACTATGGAGATTTTGGAAAACAAAGCAAAATGTGAAACAGAACCTAATTTAAAGTATTTGTACCTGTGCAATTTTTTTTTTCAAACTGTATTTATGTAACTAGCACCTTTTAATGCCAAGCCTAATGTTTGCATTTCTTTGTTTCTTTACTTTTAATTTATGGAATAGTTATTAGCAAGATGCATTTTCAGATTTCTGAAAATAACAGATCAGGTTTTCATGACCCACATTTCAGATGTCTAGAAGTTTTTACAGTACAGTTGTATGTAAATGTATTATTGACTCTATCATCTTAAGGGTCTTTAAGTCTGTGTTGTTAAGATACTGTCAAATTCTGCATCAGAAAAGAAGGTAGCTCATTTTAAGAGATAGACATTATTATCTAGCCATTTGGCCCTTCACATATGGAGACAAAACTGTTGACACCATTAGCCACTTAAATCCTTTTTGCACCAACTGGCTGGATGAGTCACCTTACAGGCACACGGCTTTCCTACTTCTTCCCAGGCTCAGACATGTGTAGGAAAGATTTGGAATCAGAAGAGCTAAATTCAAATCTCTGCTCTGCTTCTTCCTAACTGGGTAGTTTTGACTGACTCACTTAACAGTCTGAGTGCCTGTGTCCTCATCTATATGATAGAGATGAAATATCCAATCTGCCTATCTCACAGGTTGCTGAGAAGGCAAAAAGACAATGTGAGGTTTAAATAAAACATGCTGTCAAACCCTAATTCCCAATGCAAATGCAAGCTCAAGCTGGAGTTGAAATGAAGCCCAGCAGTCAGCATGTGATCACAGCCCATACGATGGACAATTGACCTTGGGACCAATTTAGTTGGGCTAACTGGCTTTGCCTCTGGGAGTTTAGTAATTCACTCACATGGACTATTGAGTTCTTACAGTTGTCAAATCAACAAATATTTGTTTGATATTAACTATATGCACTGGGCTTGTGTTGTAGAAAATATAAGGAAGCTCTCTGTCCATGAGAGCTTACTCTTTAGAAGGTAAGGATATCAATCAAGTGTAACAGGAAAACAAACCACTTTAAGTTTTCAACAGAGGGATTGATTGATTGATTGATTGATTGATTTTTACTTTGAAAGAACCGCAGACTCTCGGGATCTTGTCATTTTTGAAGGCCATTTATTATGTAAAGTATCCTTCAGTTTGGCTTTGTCTGATGTTTCTTCATGATCAGATTCAGGTTACACGTTTGGTGGAAATACACAGAGGTGATGCTGTGTTCTTCTCCATGCATCTTATCAGGTGGCACACATTTTTGATTTTTCCTATTATTGATCATGGTCACTTTGATTATTTTCTTAGAAGACTGTCAGATTTCTCTACCATAAAACTCATCTTTTCCCTTTTGTAGCTACTAAATACTTGAGGAGAGAGTTTGCTTTGAGACTATGTAAATATCCTGTTCATCATCAAACTTTACTTAATCAGTATCAGTATAAATTCTTGGTTCTGTAATTTGTTCAGTGAATTATAATGTTATTGTCATTATTTTGATGTTCAAATTATCCCTTTTTTGGCCAGAGGCAGCCCCTTCAAGCTGGCTTCTGTGTCCTTTTGGCATGTTCCCACCTTTCTTACATTCTGTCCCTAAAAGACATTCCAGGCTCATCTTATTCTTTCCCTGCCATGCCCCTAGAATCAGCCATATCTCTAACTCTTTTTAGTGGAGGATGACATATAGAGAGCTCATTGCTATTGGGGTTTCATTGCTTTCAGACCCTAACAGAGGGGATTTAATCCAGGCAATTAGTTAAAGTAGGGATAGGGAAACTGGAACCAAATAGGGGTCTGTGAGACAACCCAGAAAAACCACTAACACCCTTAGACTGGAGGGACAAAAGGGGGATGCAGTGTGCTCAGGAGGTCAGGTCATGTGGAAGAAGCTAGAGAAAGGCTGGACCTGTCCAGAGGAAACTTGTGTTCCGGAAGAGATGCAGCTGCTGGAAGTCATGTGAGGAGGAGAGGCTTCTTCCTTCTTCTTGTACTCAGTCTACTCTCAGTACCTCCCATTGGCCTGGTGTGGCCATAATCCAGCTCCACAGGATCCTGGGGAACAAAGCCTGAGGTAGAATGCAGAGGAGAGGAAGGCTAAGAAAGGAACTGAGGGCAAAAGACCCAGGACTGGCACAGAGTTACAGACATCCTGGCATCCCGGTAATTGCCATTTGAACAAAGCAAGGAACAAGTGTTTTTGTGACTTGAAGCGGCAACACCTTCTTTGATGTAGCCCCTTTCTCAAGAGTCTTCACCCTGGGTATGAGAACCCAGGCAGTGATTGGGTCACATATTTCTAGAGCACAGATGACTGCACTTTAAAAAACCCAGGCTCTGACTCCCTCTCCCCTCCTCTTTCCAGGCAATCTCTACTTTGTGAGAAGGGAGAACACTTAGGCCCTAAGCTGAGTCCGATCAGCTTTTTACCAGAAACATTTCTACCTTGCATGCTTTTGGTTGGATTATGTCCTCCCAAAAGATGTTGAAGTCGTGATCCCCAGCCCCTGAATATGTGTAATTTGGAAATAGAGTCTTTGCAAATGGTCAAATTCAGATGAAATCATTAAGGTGAGTTTTAATCTAATATAGCAGGTGACCTCAGAAGAGGAGAAAATTTGGACAGAGACACACACACAGGGAAGATACCAGGTGAATATCAAGGCAGAGTTCAGAATGATGCATCTATAGGCCAAGAAATGCCAAAAATCACCAACAAAGCACTGGAGTCTAGGGGAGAGGCATGGAACAGAGTCTCCTTGTTGGTCCCAGATTTCTAGCCTCCAGAACTGTGGGAGAATAAATTTCTGTTGTTTAAATTGCTCAGTTTGTACTATTTTGTTGTGACAGACCTAGCAAATGAATACACTGCTGTGAAGGTGGATGTCAGCTACCCAGGCATCTGTTGACAAAGTGACATATGTACTTGCTCCCCAGCAGTGCAAAGTGAGCTAATGAAGGGATGGGAGGAGAGGAGGTGTGACCTGAAGACCTACTTTTCTTCTTCACATTTCTGCCTAGGAACAACATGGTCAGCATTGAATTTGCTGCTCCCTGTTCCTCTTTTGCTTTCCCTAGCGGCAGGCCTGCCCTTGGCCATTATTGAAAATGGCACTAGTGACTTGGCAGAGCTGATAGCCAGCTCTCCTTGTGATGGTGTTCGGGCCTGGACTCTGCAGCTGGTCAAGGGCTGGGAGCAGGGATCACACATGTTATTTTTCTTTCCTCCTACTTAAGCAAGCTTGGCCTCCTGCTTCAGGCCTCAGGTTTACTTAAGTTTGACATTGGCTCACAACTTGCATAGAGGAGAAGAATATGCAAGACAATATGCTGCTGGTACGACAGTCAAAATACCACCTCTGTTCATGGGACAACATTCCCGCACTCCCGAATATAGAAAAAGAAAAACAACTGCTATTCTGGTTTGTTAGTTGATTTGATTATTTTTGTCTATAGAATGTCACTGGCTAAAGCTGAGTAAAGGTTTTAGCTTTATATTGGCCAAGTTTCTAACACATAATATGTTGAGGATTAATTATATACATTTCAGAAAGTTACTCATCAAATACTGAAGATTAACATCACATGCCTTAAGGGATGACACATAACTGTAAGTATGCAATGTTGCATTATGTGATAGATACGGTATAATTCTATCCCTAGAGAACTGACCTTTAGGAAATTTGGCCTCAGTATAGGATATATTGCTGACATATGCTGTGTGTTATTTTATGCTTATAATTATGTGTGGCTCACTACACAATGCTTTGTTGCTATTAACCTTATAAGTTTGGGCGTATGAGGATTGAGATGAGGTAAAACTTTTACCTCCAAGTACTTAGATGTGAAACATGTGTCACTGATGTTAGGATAGATGACAGGACAAAGGCTCTGGGTTCTTGGACTAAGGAATAAGAAGTAGAGCCTGGAGCGTAAAACCTTATTTACTTTCATGACCATTTTTATAGAACTGACTTAATGGGCTTTTTATTACTAAGGATGACTATTTCCTCTTTTTTCCCTGTAAGAAAAGTGGAGTAATTTTCAAATGCTGTCCACCTGCATATCTATTATTTAGGGGTGCCTGGATGGCTCAGTCGGTTAAGCTGAGGACTCTTGATTTTGGCTCAGGTCATGATCTCAGCATCCTGGGATCGAGCCCCACATCAGGCTCCGCACTCAGCAAGGAGTTGTTTGAGGATTCTCTCTCCCTCTCCCTCTGACCCTCCCCTGCTCTCTCTTTCTCAAAATAAATAAATCTTTAAAAAAATCTGCATATCTAGTATTCAAATGAAAAAAATTTTTTTTCTATTTCTTTTTACCTAGAGTATCCTAGCCCCTTTTTCTTTTTTGAGCCCTCCGCCCTATTGTTCATAGTCTCATATGTAGGTTGAATGCGTGGAGGATAACATCATCTTTCTGAGTTCACACACTTTATCATCAGATATAGGTAGAGCAAAATCAAATGCCCTGCTGCTCTTTCTCTCACACTGTACCGGCATCTCAGGAGGAATATTGAGCCTCAGGATAAATATGTCATGTCCTGATGGGAGTACCAACATTACTAAGATGTTTGGGAAATAATATAAGTTTCATATTAAAACACCCAGATTTATTGTAGAGTAGATAATGTAATCTGTATGATTTAAAAACATAGGACACTATTGTGCCTGGCTGTTATTTTCAAGACGTAAGCAATAAAATGTAATATTTAGAGTGCAATCTCTGAGCTCAGGTGAACCACTTAAAACCTCGTTAAGCCTTGGCAAGTTACTGGGGTGCCTGGGTGGCTCAGTCGGTTGAGCATCCAGGTCCTGATTTCAGCTCAAGCCATGATCCCAGGGTCAGGATCTCAGGGTCGTGAGCTGGAGCCCTGCCTGGGCCTCTGTATTCAGTGTGGAGTGGGCTAGTCCCTCTCCTTCCCCCTCTGCCCCTCCCTTCCCCTCTCTTCCTCCCTTCACTCATCCTTTCTCTCTCTCAAATAAATAAATAAATAAAATCTTAAAAAAAAAGAAACAAACAAAAACCTAGACAAGTTACTTAACCTCTTTACCCTTCAGTTTCCTCTTCTATGAACTGTGGCATTAAAGGTGAACATTAAAGGTGCTTAGCTTAATATCTGACACATAGTAAACCCACAAATGTTAACTATGATACTGCTGGTGGTGATATGATCAGAGCCTTGGAGGTAAAAAATTAATGCTCCTTGGTCACTAGGGGTGGAAATGTTTGTATAGCACTGCTCTGGGGAAATTAAGTCCACCTCTGCCATCTCCTTTTTGGGTCTGGGTATTCAGAACATGCTGAAGAATTAGCCTAAAGCACAACTGTAAAGGGGCAATTGTTGCCCTTGAATTTGGAACCAGTAGTGCTTGTTGGATGGTACAATATCTCTGGGTCACTAGGAGTTAAATATTATCACCAAGTGAGAAATTTGGACCAGAAGCTGAATTGGTCAGGAAGTGGGGCAAGGATGAAGGGTCAAAGTTTTCAGTTGGAGGGTTTACAAGTGGTTTAGCTTCCCTCAAGAGCAGCATCTGGGGCTAAGGTCAAAGGATTACATCAGGGTAAGAAATATGAAGGATAAATCCTACCACTCTCCTCTCCTATGACCATTACTAATGAATTACCAGACTTTTTCAAACAAAGCCGAGGTGTGGCTTCAGAATCCTTTTCAATAGGATGCTCCAGGGAGACACTACTAAATATTATCACTTGAGAAGTCTCTTTCTGTGTAACTCTTGAGAAATCCCAGAAGCTGTGGATTAGTAAGAAAAATTAGCCGAAGTGGCTTCAAAGACTCATCTGCTTGAATGAGAATACTTCCATGCCTCACAATATTGGAGTCCTTATTTCTCCCACCCTTTTATCAGGGATCGGGGCCCTGGTAAAAGAGAAGGAAAGGAACAGATGTCACACTGTGTTGATTGTCCTTACCTTTCTAGCTAACCCTGAATAAATGCTGATGCCTTCTCTGTGGCAGGTGTCGCAAGGACTGGTGTCTTCATGGGAAACCTGACTGGGTTCTCCCAGGGACTGGTAGGGGGACACCTATTGCACAGTGTCCTGTCTACACCTCTTCAATCCCCTTCAGTTGGCTTTGTGCTCAGATCCCCTCTCACTGGGGACAGGCCATTGAGAAGATTGTTCAAATTTCATTTCTCAGGGTTACTTAAAATTGTTCACTGTTTCTCTATTCTACTCTATCATCTTTTCATTTCTGTTTCCGTTCTGGTAGGTATAAAATCTCTAAAAAAAATAACAATAACAAACCCATTACACGTCAATTTAATCAATTATTTTTAATGAAAAATAACTATTTTCCCAAACAAATGTCAGTAAGAAGAATAGCCTTATTTTTTATTTTTGGAAATATCTTTAACGCCTAGCTTAATAGATAACTGGATTCTAAAATCTTATTCTGTATTTAATTTGTTGTGATTTTTTTTTTTAAATTGAGACATACAAAGAAAATCTGGCATAATGTAGATACACAGTGGGAAAAGGAGATGTATTTTAATGGCTTCTTCAGGTAATTGTGAGTAGTCCTTAATACTACACTAAAATTTGAAAGTGGTAGTTTCTTAAAGGTTGGTTGTAATGTGGAATTTAAAATCATATCAACAAACTTTTTAGGGTGTCTGGGTGGCTCAGTCAGTTAAGCGTCTGCCTTCAGCTCAGGTCATGATCCCAGGGTCCTGGGATCAAGTCTCCCATCGGGCTCTTTGCTCAGCGGGGAGCCTGCTTCTCCCTCTCCCTCTGCCTTTCCCCTTGCCCATGCTCTCTCTCTCTCTCAAATAAATAAAATCTTAAAAAAAACCCCAGCAAACTTTTCATACTCTGCATTAAAATCCAATTATACTTCTTGTACATTGAATAGTTATTTACCTATGAGTGATTTTGTAATAGCATGCAGTGGTCTTGGGAAAAATATTGGTTCACTTAGCTAATCAGATCTTCCAAAGATGGACATGTTTCATTATTCAATGTGAAAAAAAAAATCACACCACCAATTTTATTAGAAAAGTCCTTAAATATTGAGACACTGTTAAGTTCATTGTAGTAGACACAAGTCTTCCAACATTCTAATTTTTACTTGTATTTTATCTTTGGTAAAAAATACTATGAGCTATTTTCCTAGAAGTGGTGGGCTTACTTTACTGACTTTTTAAAAAAGATTTTTATTTATTTTTTGACAGAGAGAGACACAGCGAGAGAGGGAACACAAGCAGGAGTGGGAGAGGGAGAAGCAGGCTTCCCGCTGAGCAGGGAGCCGGATGTGGGGCTCGATTCCAGGACCCTGGGATTATGACCTGAGCCGAAGGCAGACACCTAACGACTGAGCCACCCAGGTGCCCTGACTTTGTTGATTTTAAGAAAATACCTGACAAGGGGCGACTGGGTGGCTCAGTCGTTAGGTGTCTGCCTTCGGCTCAGGTCGTTAGGTGTCTGCCTTCGGCTCAGGTCATGATCCCAGAGTCCTGGGATCGAGCCCCGCATCGGGCTCCCTGCTCAGCGGGAAGCCTGCTTCTCCCTCTCCCACTCCTGCTTGTGTTCCCTCTCTCGCTGTGTCTCTCTCTGTCAAATAAATAAAATCTTAAAAAAAAAAAAAAAGAAAATACCTGCCAAATACCCAAGTCTGAATAATCATAGTTTGTCTGTTATTCATTCTTTTATTTTTATTTTTAAATTTTTTGTTATTCATTCTTTTAAGTAAAAATGGTGTCAGTAGGAAGTAGAATAATGCCCCCCCCTCCAGATGTCCTAATCCCTGGAACCTGTGACTCTACTACTTTACATGGCAAAAGAGACATTGAAGATGTGATTAAGGATTTTAAGATAGGGATATTATCCTGAATTATCAGGGTGGGCCCAGTGTAATCACAAAGTTCCTTTAAGTAACAGAAAGAGGCAGGAGATTTGAAGATGCTATCCTTGTAGTTTTGAAAATAGAGGAAAAAGCTACAAACCACAGAATGCAGATGGATTCTAGAAGCTGGAAAAGGAAAAAAAAAAAAGGATTTCTTTTCCTTAGAGCTTCCAGAAAGAACTTACTGCTAACACCTTAATTTTAGCCCAGGGTGATCTGTGTCAGACTACTGTTCTCTGGAAATATGATATTAAATTTGTGTTGTTTAAGACACCAAGTTTGTGATATTTTGTTATAGCAGCAATAGGAAACTAATACAGTATTCCATGAAAAAGCAGCTAATTCAGCTCACAAGTCAATCACACAAGTATTTTTCCTGAAGATAACGTACTTGAGTATGGGGCAGCTAAAATGCTTAACTGTATTTCTATTCATTTTCTTGTAGAATATTAAAAAGACATGTAGTCAAGCAACAAGATGTAGTAAAATTACTAATTTTTACTCCATCAAGGACAGTCTTATGTGAACCCTTTTTTCCCTTCCTGTGAGTGTATGGAGGTAAAGAATACACCACTACTAGTAAGTTTGGTGTCACTATCTTCATTTGTGTGAAGGGTCTAGTGGTTTTAATCTCTTTTACTTTTACTCTTTCACTTTTGCATCATCAGTGGAAATACCAACAGTCAGAAGGCAACTAATGTCTTAGGATTTTTATGAAATGAGTTTGACCTTGTGAACCCCCTGATAGTGTTTGGGAGACAGCCTGGTGTCCACAGTGTGAGGACTGCTGGGGTAAATCTTCATATTACAAAGCATTCTCTTTTAGCCATACTGCCCCTCCCTGTCATGGAGGGGTGGGAAAAGCCAAAACACTCTCCACAGACTTCTGGAAAATCCTCACTCCCTCCCACCAATTCTTTTATACTGACTAGACAAGGGTGGTACTGGGATGGTGGGCGATGGTAGCAGGATGGGCTCTGGAGAGGGTGTTTGTGCCTCAGGGTATGCAATATTTTTTTTCTAGTTTGAGGTCATTCAATACTCAGTTGAAAAGGCTTTGAATTTTGCGATGGGGTTTCAATTATAAGTGAAAGTTCTATTTTCAAGAGAATGCCTGGTTCTTCTTTTAGAATGAGTTAGATAGCATCCCAAACCATGTTGGGCTTTAAAAACTGAATACAAATCAGGAAGCAATTTGGAAAATGTTTTATTGTAACCCACTGTTAACACTATTCAGAAGTCCAGATGTGCTCCTGAAGAAGTGAAAAAGCAAAGTGATACAAATGAAAAGTATGCTAAGGCCCGAGAGTATCCTGAACTCCTGTAAAAACAATTGTGGACTTTGTTTTAGTTCCTGTATCTGACCTTCTGCACACAGTGGGTGCCAAATAAATACCACTCACTGACTGATGGAAGGACGAGGAAAGGAATTGGATGAACTTGATGGTGGCAAAATTTCAAGTAGGAAAACCTGATCCATTGCATTTGGCCCCTTCAGGGAAGCAGTAGGGTTATATGCCTAAAATGTGGGTTTGTGTATGGCCGTAGTACTTTCTTGCTGTGTGATTTTGGACTAATTAACTATTTTGAGCCTCATTTTAATCTTTTGTGAAATTAAGGTAATAAAGGTACCTAATATTTATTATGGGGATCTAAGAATGGTGAGGTATGTAATGGTGAGGAATATTTTGCAATGTGCCATTCAGATTTTAATCCCAATATAATCATTAGCCTAGATGGCTTCACACAAATGTGAGGGCAGTCTGACAGTGAAAAACAGGGCAGAGGAGTGAGCATCAGTCCCAAGGGTCATGACACCTTCCTTGCCTCTCAACATAGTCCTCAAAGTCTAAGCTGAGACTCTGCCATTTCTGTGTGACCCTGGGGATGATTTCAATATATTTTCGTAGTGCATTCTAGATACTACGTGCATCAGAATCATGTGGGGTGGCTGTTAGATATGTAGGTAATACTCTCCTGCAAGCAGATTCCTGGCCCTTCCATCCAGACCCTCTGAAACAGTCTTGACGCTGGAGTCGAGTTTCATTTGTCAATAGGTCCTGATGTCAACGTGTCTGTGATTCTCATGTACGTTCAAGTTTGAGACCTGCTGCCTTAAGCTCTTTGTGACTCAAGTTCCTCATCCATACAAGAGGCTATTTTATTAGATGTTGTCATGTCTCCTGGATAGCACCAAAATGATAAATTTCCATTATTTTTTCATGATTTATGAAGTGTTATACTGTTATCCTCAACCAAGAAATCAGCTTATTTATTTTAAAAGTCAAATACTATATGTTGGTTATTGAATTTAAATAATAAAAAAAATAAAATAAAAGTCAATGCATAGGTACATGGTGGAGGGTAATCAATGAATGGAAATAATGTTTATTTTCTGTGATGATTTCTACTGTTTTAGAAATGGAAATATTTACTCTTTTTGCTCTGGCCAAAATGTTCATTTGCTGATGAATTAATTTGAGAAGCAAGGGACAAGATGTAACTAACAGAATTGGCAAACACGCAGAAAAGGCCATCTCGTGGTTAGGTCTGTTGGAAAGAAACCTCAGACTTCCATAGAACAACACGAGTATACTTAGGGGTGGAAAGAAGCACGTAGGGAGCTGCTGACAGCAGATCTGGGGCTATCTGAATGCAGTCGAAGGGAACCGGATCCCAGTAAATGCTCTGCTTCAGCCTGTGGAATCCTTCTTTTCTCATTATCATCACCAGATGATATAGTTAGGTCTTCCTTGGCGCAGGATGCTGAGCTGGGCCCTGTGCTCACAGGGTGATCAATTTTCCTGAGGCAAATTCCTGTGCTGCCAGAAGCAAGGGACAGTTTCCAGATGACGGCTGCTCCCTCCTCTACAAAGCTCAGTTTTCCTCGTATGATGACCATATGTCCTGGGTTTTCTAGCCGAGACTCAATTTCATGTAATTTTATTCTTTTCAAAAAATCATTCATTAAATTTCTAGCCAAATCTGACATAATTGTTCCTCATTTGTAGGAATATATATATTATTCCTATAAATTATAATATATATAACATATATATTAAAGTCACAAATCAGAAGAAAGCTTCTTTGTCAGATCAGATTTTCCAAATTTTGGTTCAGGAATCATAGTCATCTACGAGGTCAGGTGGAAGGCAGAAATATTCAGTGGTGCTACAATGGGTAGGTAGAACTACTTAATAATGAACAAACCAAATGGATACAGACAAGTTCTGTCTGCTAAAGATAGCATAATCTTGTATAGGTATGTATAAATATGCCTACTTTCAATCAACATTCTTCTAAAAGTCATTCTGTTAGTGGAATGCATTTTTTTACAGCTGAGGAACCATGCATGGTTAATGTTGGCAGATGGATTTAAGAGAAGTAGCAAGACATGACCTGCTACTCATTGAAATGCTTCTCACAGCATCTCTCCTTGCTTCCCATCTGTTGCTTTCTTCTTCCATATTGATTTTTGTGGACAAGACTTAACCAATCATTGTTGGTCTGAGTTCCCTTTGCACTCTTATATGCTGGACAGCATGTCAAATACTTCTTGTTTCTTCTTCTTTAGATCTGAACTGAGCAGTTAATAAAAGCCAAATCATTGGTTCCAGGTTTCAGCTTAAATCCAATTTTAGTTCCTGTCCCTCTTGGTGAATTTAGAACCATTTAATATTTTCCCCTTTTGCTGGATTTTTTAGGTGACCATGATACCTGAACCAAAAATCGCAGTGTGTGATCTGACAAGGGATATATTTTTCTGATTTGTGCATTTATTTATGTTAAATGTCTTCTAAATGGAGATAAACAATGTTGGATTTCATTATCAATTTAATGAATCACTTTTTTTTTCTGTGTGTTGGGTAAGGGGCCCATGTGGTCCTTGGCTTTTGTAGGTCTCTAGTGAGGTGACCTTTGACTTTCCACATGGCCCCAGGACCCTGAAGCTCTCTCTGCTGATGCTATACCTCACCTAGGGCAGAGAAATATCTGTGAGGATGTCCATGGTCTTTTCTGCTGTAGTATTCCTTCTCTGGCATCTGACAACCACACTCCCAATCCCATTGGCTCTCCTAGGAATCAGAAAGTAGGCTCCCTTTCTCTTTTTCTTATATCCCAAGGCTGAAAGAATCATTCTCACATCTAAGGGGCAGGGGTGAGATTCGCCTCCAAATTTTTGTCCAAATGTTATGTCTGCACATCTAATCTTCTCCTCAGTCTAAAACACAAAATCCAGAGAGGCTCATTTATGGATTTTGCTTTGTTTGATTCTGTTTTCTGTCCCACAAAAACTTCCTTTGGGGCAGCCAGCTGGCTGATGCAGGAAAACAATGAGCATAACATATCTTAAAATGTCAAAAGTGCTACATACACTGTGTTAGTACTTATGTGAGCTCTCTCTTGATATCTTCAAATTCCCCTTGGGTAATTATTTACAAGTAATTATACTTCCTCCCTCTGATATATACTCTGGAAACTAAGAACAAATCTGTAGTCCTAACTGAGGCTTTCCTGAGGAATCTCCTTGCAAATGCAGTCTGTTCACTGCCAACTCTCATATAAACCCTGCCAGATACCATTTTCTTCATTTTGGTTCCTGGTGCAGAACTTAAGTTTTTGAAAGACAATTTAAAAAGAATATTGTGAAATTTTATGGGTTGAATTGCATCCTCCCAAAATATATGTTGAAGTCCTAGTCCCCCAGTACCTGAGAATGTGAGTTTGTTTGAAAATAGGGCCACTGCAGATATAATTAGATAAGATTAGGTCATACAGGAATAGGGTGGGCCTTTAGTTCAACATGACTGGTGTTCTTATAAGCACATGGTCATGTGAAGACAGAGGATCAGAGTGATATATCTATCAGCCAGGGAATGCCAAAGATTGCTGGTAAACTGCCAGAGGCTAGGACTAGGCGAGGAAAGGATTACCTTACAGAGTTTACAGGGAGCATGGCCCTGCTGACACTTTGATTTCAAACTTGCAGCCCCGAAAACTGCGAGATAATAAATTTCTGTTGTTTTAAGGCACTCTCTTTGTGGTATTTTTTTCATATCAGCCCTAGGAAACGTAATCTGTAATATGTAAATCATTGATTTAGAACTTAGATTTTTTTAAGTTTTAAAAAAATTGAGGTATAACATATAACAGTAAAGTATATGAAATGAAAGTCACAAATTTTAAGTGTATTGTTCAATTTTTATATGTAAATTTTAATAGTTTTTTAATTAAATTTTTTTTTGAAGATTATTTGAGAGAGAACTCGTGTGGGGGGAGGGGCAGAGGGAGAGAGAGAGAATCTCAAACAGACTCCACACCCAGTATGGAGCCTGATGCAGGGCTTGATCTCACAACCTTGAGATCATGACCTGAGCTGAAATCAAGAGTCCGACGCTTAATTGACTGAGCCACCTGGGCACCCCATGGAAATTTTAATAGTTTTTTATGTATACCTGTGTAACCATCATCCACACCAATAGATAAAATATCTCCAACACTCAAGATGGCTCCCCTTGGGCTGCTTCCCAGTCAATATCATCCTTCCTATTTACCTTCCTCAGAAGTAAACATTATTTTGACTTCTATCCCTCTCTATTAGTTCTGCTTATTCTTGAACTTTGCAAAAATGGAATCGTAAATATGTACTCTTTTTTGTTCAGCTTCTGCTCAACATAAAGCCTATAAGATTCACTCATGTTGTTGTGTGTGCCTGCAGTTCATTGGCTTTAGAATTAAGAATAATACAGTTCTCCATATTACTTTGGACAGAATTAGCTCCTTGGCTTTACAATATAAAGTTGCTTCTATGAATTGATTTAATTTTATGATATAGTTTAATGAACTAGAAATGGCTGGAGCTGTCAGCGTAAGACAATTTCAATGACTCTTATTTTTAAAAAATAATTAAACACACATGTGCTGAACATCTGTCACTTGGTAGGATGGAATTAGAAATTGTAAATGAATCGCACAAGAAGAGACATGCATGTAAACTGCATGCATCATTGAAAAGACCCATGTGGGGCTCTTGCTTAATACTAGGAAATAACAGGAGAAAAACAAACATTTGGCTCAGAAATCATAGTAAATTCCCTTTGATCCAGCAATTACATTTCTAGGAATTTATGTCAAGGAAATAGATATGCAAAAAGTTTAGCTACAGGGATGTTACATATATTACTGCTGATAGGGGAGGGGAAAGAGTGAGAGAGTGAGATCATGAGCAAGTGAGAGAGAACTAATGTGGGAGGGAAGCAGCTAAGTTCTCAATAACTGAAGAGGATTGGTTAAATAAATTAAGGCACATCACAAAATAACAAGTGTTTTCACTTGTCAAATTTAATGCATCTCTACTTAAGTTAAGCAATGAAATATTTACAGTGCTTAAAAATTACCTATGTGTTTTAGAAATATCTTTAATGATGTAAACATGTTGCCTGTGTATATGTTTATTGGTAAAGTTGTTACTAAACAATAAACACAGGATGATCTCATTTTATAGTAACATCATGTAAATAAAAAACAAAGACTAGGAGGCTAATTACCAACATATTATTTAATGGTGGTTACTTCTAAGGGGTAGAATTATATGTGATTTAAATATTCTTCTTTGTGCTTTTGTTTTCCCAAACTTTTGTTAATGTTTTTGAAATAAGAAAACTATTTCTTAAAAAAAAAAGCAGAAAAGGATAGGGAATAACTACCTATTTTCAGGCTATGTTTACTTTGCATTAGATGATTTTATTTAAAAACATAGCAGCAAATTTTGTTCATTAGAAGGTCCATCTGAGATAATTTTTAACATGGCCCACCTCTAATTTACACTATTGCATAAAAGCAAAGCTTAACGTTCCTTTTTATAAATTATATTTTGTGAATATCTCCAGAAAAAATCCAACTTTTTAAATGTAAATAATTATAATATATATTTAAGTTTATGAATATGAAACTTATGAGCAAAACCTGTTTTTTATTTTAATGTGATATAAAGAACTGGATGGGAAGATCAACTTGCATGACTCACCCTACTGTTCTGTTTGCTTTTGGAAAGAAGAGGCTGTCTCCATCTGAAGGCTGGGGATGAGTATACTTAGGTTTATTGGGGGAGAGGATGGATTGAAGGCGGTGAGGAATTAGAAGAGAGGCTTTTAGGCATTTGAACTATTCAAAGCTGGACTCCAAACCATAATTTCAGATTAGGATTGAATGTGGAGAACTGAGACCTACAGGTCCTTGTGGAATTTTAGGGGCATGGAGCAGAAGACTGGAGGTGAGGAATAAATGGATAATAGACCATGAAGGTGCATCTTGATTTGAAAACAGGGGCTGTGCATTTGCACTTTGTAACTTCTAATGCTTCTTGTTTTTGTGTCTTTTATCATATATATACAGAGAGAGAGAGAGAGACAGACCTAGACAGAGAGAGACAGAGAGAGTATATCTCTCTTGTCTCTTAGAGATGGAAGCAGCTGTCTGCTTTGGTAAGACTTTCAACACCTGGTGTTCACTACAGTTTTATGAAATTTATTGATTTTGCTGTCTGTCCTCAAATTTAGTACATTTCCACTTCAGGTCAACAATTTTATGGATATTGCGACAGAATAAGAATATTTTGTTTCCATTCTTTTGTGTCCATCATATTAATCTCTCTCTCTCTCTCTCTCACACACACACACACACACACACACACAGCCCTAAAGCCAGTCCTACAGAGCCATTAAAGACCCAGAAATTTTTATTTATGACTCCCCTCTTTCCTATTTAATTTATTCATCAAACACTACTGTTCTTTAGATCAGGACTAAGAAAGCAGAAAACCTTTCCCCTCCCTATTCCCCATTTGTTTTGTTTGCTTGTTTTCTGCTGCTGTAAACTTTTCATCTCCCCGAGGACATGCTGATTATCAACCATTTCCTGCTGAGACAGAGGTAAGGCCTACATATTGAGACTGGATCTGAAATATGGGCACTGGACTACATTATAATGAGACATCAGAAGACAAATGCACATGCATTTAGTTGTGTTTCCACCCGTCAGAACTCTCAAGAACCCTGAGGCAGTCACCACTTGGCTGTGTGTGACCAGGAATCCAGCGATGGCTGGCCCTGTTTTTCAATGACTGCAGGTCTCCTGTTGGTATCGGGTTCATTGCCTGAGCTGATGGTTCCTAGGGTGCTGGGGACTCAGTTTTAGGGATCCTTTCTCGGCAATCCTGCTCTTATGAAGTGCTTCTGGCAACAAACCCTCTACTTGCTGTTGTAGAGCCTTCTCATGGGTTTTAGTTATTTAGAATTCAGACAAGGAAATTTGCTTGGCCTGTTGTAGTCTTTTTCTCTGTGAGTTGCATTTTTATGTTTTTACCATTGATGTCTGCTTTTGTAATCTTATCTCTTCTTTTTCCAATTGATTTTCCAGTGAATGTGGTCATTTTCATGATTTACAGTTGCCAGACTTAGCAAATAAAAATACAGTACAAGCAGTTACATTTGAATTCCAGATAAACAGCAAATACTTTTTAGTATAAGTATATCCCATGTGATATTTGAGACATATTTACACCCCAAAATTGTTGTTGTTTATCTGAAATTTAAATTTAATTAGGTATTCTGTTATTAATCTGGCAATTCTATTTTCATCTGACTTAAGAGCCTGTCCTTACTTAAAACCTTCTCAAAGAAAAAGGAGATCAAGCCCTTGTGGTTACAAGCTGTTGGAGCAGAAATTTAAAATTTTGGTGGAAGTGAGTCTTCTGGGATTATCTTTGGAATTTGATATGTTCTACCTAACCTCTGGGGCTTTGTATATGATGTTCTTTATGTCTGGAGTCGTCCCTTCCTCTTCCCATCCCCCAACCCTCTCTTTGTGCTCTTGTTCTTGCTTTGCCCTGACTGCCTGAGTTCCTACTCTTTTGTTAAGTTTGAGTTTTGAGGCCATTTCTTTCCTCTGAGCACCTTTCCTTGATGATACAAATAAGTGCCCATCCTCTGTGTGTGCACAGCATCCTGAGCTTCCCTACCGTACAACTTGCTTGTGGCACTCAGTCTGTGAGGAGAGGACTGTATCTGTTCAGGTCATTGTTGAATCCTCAACAATGTCTAGCATAGGCTGTGAATGAATGAATGAACCAGTGAATGAATACATATGGAGACTAGGAGTAAGGGGGGTGAATTGGTAAACTGGAGAATCTTCACTAAAAAATGTGGTAAGAGAAAATAAAGACACATGCTTGATTCTAGGAGAATGGACCAAAGCCAGAGGGGAGGGATAAGAGGGATGATTTTTAAATAAAGCAAACGCCTTTCAACCATATTGTTCCCTGGCCCAGACTCCATGGAGTCGTGCTTAAGTCCCAGGGCAAGGCGATCGCCTGTGTGATAGCAGTCATTCCAGGGGTAAAGTCTGTCCCTTCACAGCGTGGCCGTGGCAGTCTGAGAACAGGTGCTGTCATCTTGAGTGGGTTGTGATCGTGTAGCTCACAACCCTGTAGTCGTCCAAGACAGGCACTGTCATGTTTGTGAGCTTGGGCAGGACAGAGGAAAAAGGCAGCTATTCATGGCAAATACAAACTAGAGTTCTTGTACCCACTGAAGGCTCCCAGCACTCTTTGAGATTTATCTAAGAGGGGACCAGAGTTTTGGCAGAGTTGTTGGAGAACAAAGGCCACAAATCCTGTTTATAACATATGGTGACCCTATTTTTACCCTCCAGTTGGTGTGGCCTGGGAGACATTGGCTGTAACCATATTTACTAGCTTCTTTGTTTAGGATACTCATAAATAAAGATGACGGCTAATTCTTCCTCATGCCCTCTGCAGGGTCGTTTATAGTTTCTCTCTGCAATTAAATTGCAGGCTCTGAAAGAGCAGAGAACTTTATGAGGCAGAGGAAAATCTGATAAACTGGCCTTGTCCTCACTTGGAGCAGGCTTATGACCATACGTCATGTAACGGTGTTATTTATTAGCATTTTTAGGAGAAACTATTTGCTTCTAATAATGGAAGACCTTTCAGATAATTAACTGTGCTTGCTTCTAATTAAAATAGCCTACAGTTGCACAAAATAGGAAAGCTATGACTCTCCTGCTTTGAATTTGAATTTGAATAACAATGAGTGAATGAGGGATGAGATTATATGAGGAACACATTCTGATGTCTCTTAATGGTATATTTTTTTCTCTTTAGTATCTAATGCAATGCTAACAGTTAACATCTTCCTACTGAGACAGTAAATGAAAGGAGAAACAATGTTGTTTACAAAAATATTTTTTATATTTGTTTTTGACCATAATTGAAAAGTAAATAGTTGTAATGGGTGGGTAGAAGCAGGGTTAAGATACTTATGGTGAGAGTAATTAGCATTTCATGTGCCTCTCAAATTTATTTGCAAATATGAATTTACATAAAGGCTGTGGGCCATTTGTAAAATGAGGTTGGGACTGACCTGCTCCTTTCCCCAGGTTCTCTTGACCTGGGTCATACATCATAGCCACCTGGGAACATTTAATCCCCTGATCTGAGATTGTGTCCCTGGCCAATTAAACCAGAATCTCTAGGGTGGGCAGGCATCACCTTTTTAATAAAATTTCCCAGGTGATTTTAATGTGTATCCCAGGATGAGAACCACTATTCTGGAATGTACAAAAATTATTTGCAGACCCTGGAATGTTAACAGTAGAGACCGGATTTCAGGAAAATGCTGTAGGTCTCTGAGAGAGAGTTTTCTACGAAGACCTGGAAGACCGAACAAGGTGGTAGTTGTTGGCATTTGTTAGTCAGCCATCCTGCCAGCTCTGTGCATGTGTGTAGTGTACCCACAGACCCAGCAAGAGGGCCCTGCATGTTACACACATCTGCACGGAAAGAGGCCAGTGCTTTTTTCCAGTGTCTTAGGAAAGTTTTTTGATGTTTGGTAACCTGTTGAGGGAATGTGAATTATGGAAAAGGAAATAATGAGCCAAACCTCGCCTTTCAAATATGTGTGTGTGTGTGTGTGTGTGAGAGAGAGAGAGAGAGAGAGAGAGAGAATGAGAGTGAGAGTGATAGAAAGCATGAAGGGGAGAGGGAAGGAGATGGAGGTAGAGAGAGAGAGAACATGAGAGTGTCTTGAGACTCAATTTTCCTGGGAACTCATCCTGACTAAGCATAAAATACAGAAGGAACACTTGCACTTTGCAGAAACACTGGCACCTGGGTTAATCATTTGAGATCACTGTGGCAGTTCTGCAGCTCCAGGAGCTGCAGTGGGTGGTGGGGAGGACAGTGGAGGGGCAGATGGATTGTGGAGTCTTCTCTACCGGACTTGTGGAGCTTGGATGTGAAATCCTTGCTTAGCTAGTTTTGGTGGTAAGTGAAAGAGTTGTATCACCCAGCAACACCACTTTGGATTCTCGGATAATTTGGGGGAGGCAAGGACTGCTTGGTTTGCAGGATCTTGGAAGATTTTATGGACCACTTGGATTCCACTTTACCACAGGAGGCAGGCAATGTCCTGGCCTAAGGCTGACTCAGAGAGGGAAACTTCCATGAAGATTTTATGTCTCAATAATGTGTCCTCTATGGTGTCCTCCCAATCCCACCCACTTAGTCACATTACAGCTCATATTGTATTAACAGGACAGGCCGGGGGAGAAACATCTGCTGTTCATCTTGTCCTAATGGCATCTCTGACAGCTGGTCCATAACTCCTTTCTAAGTCCTTTCCTGGAGCAAGGTTAGCTTTGCACTTGAAGACCTCAGGTTCCCTGCATTTTATAGGGAAGGTCATGGGTTCCTACTTGGGAGTCCTGAAAATGCAAAGGTGAGAAGGTATGGTGATGATAAATTTGTCTAAATGGGTTGGGACTAAAGAAGGAAGAAATGTAATAATTTGCAAATATCCATTCAAGACCATTCTACTCAGAGAAGATGTTTCATTCATGCTTTGATCATGAAGATGGAGTTGAAGGTTTTTCTTGAGGTCTGGTTCATTCATTTTATTTTCCACTTGTTTAATACCAAGCTTCAGCAGCCTCTGCCTTCTGCAACCTAAACGCACCAATAATCTTCAGTGTCACTAATTACTGTGATGCTATAGGAATTATAAAGTCTTGCTGTGGGAACCTCCGTAGTTCCCCTTTTTATTTCACAAAACAATGATAGGGTGACAGTAACAGCTTTTGGAGTGGAATTTCAGCCTTGAGTAGCACCTCAGGGGAATGACCTGGAGTCTCATTCATTCTGTTTGAATTGGGCTACAATAGATTCAGCCTGGGAGTGAGTCTTCAGTAAGATCACTGAGATTTTGCTTTTAATATTAGTGGTGCTGTGGCTGTGAACCCCATTCTCTTGGGTTATACACTGATACAGAGTAACTGAATATGTCTTTGTCAAGTGCTTACTAGTTGAAGGTTATATGGGTGCAGCATAGGAATCTGTACTCATGGAAGTTTCTCTTTCTTTAGGAAAACAAGTCACGGAACCTTAACTTGTAGGGGAAGATAGAATATAGTATATATCACCATAGACAGTTAAGAATGTAAGTGGGTGGGAACAGCTGGAGAAAGTTGCTTGGACTAGGTAAGATTGAGAAAGGCTCTGAAGGCTGGGAAGGATAAATGAAAAGGTGAAGGATATGGCATTTTGGGATGGGAAAATAATTAAGCAAAGGTATGGAGATAGGAAAGAGGATGATATATTTCAGGGACAATGAGGAGACTATTAGCTAGAATATTCATTCCCTAGGGTTGCTATAACAAACTACCACAAATTTGGTGCTTTAAAACAATAGAAACATATTCTCTCACAGTTATGGAGGGTAGAAGTCTGAAATCAAGGTGTTGGCAGAGTTGGTCCCTTCTGGAGGCCTTGAGGGAGAAACCATTCCATGCCCCTCTCCTAGCTTCTAGGTGTTTGTCAGCAATCTTTGGTGTTCTTTGGCTCATAGATGCACTACTCCAGTTTCTGCCTCTGTCTTCACATGTCTTCTCCCCTGTGTCTCCATGTGTTAAATTTCCCTCTCCTTTCTCCACAAGGACACCAATCATTGGATTTAGGACTCAGCCTAAATCCAGAGTAATCTTACCCAAAGATCCTTAATTACATTTGTAAAGATGTTATTTCCAAAAAAAGATCATAATCATAGGGGTTAGGACTTAGACATATCTTTTGGAGGAGACACTATCAACCCACTACAGATAGCAAAAGGGAGTAAGGTTGGATGGACGGAAGAAGTCTGACTGTGGCAGGTCCTAAACTAAAAAAAAATACTGTAGTGGGGATTCTAGTATAAACATCTCAGTTATCAGTCAAAATGGATGTGTTTGGAGGAAAGATCATGGGCTCAGCTCATGTAGGGTCATTTGCATCAAAGACTGGGGAGAAATCATTATGAAAGAAGGAAGAGTGGGGTACATGTGATGGTTAATTTTATGTGTGTGTGTGTGCGATGGTTAATTTTATGTGTCAGTTCGACTGCACCACAGGGTGACCCAATTAAACATTGTTTCTGGATGCATCTGTGAGAGAGTTCTGGATAAGATTAGTATTTAAATTGGTATACTCAGAAAGGTAGACTGCCCTCTCCAACGTGGGTGGACATCATCATCCAATCAGTTGAGGGCCTAAATATGGAGGTGGAGGAAGGAGGAAATCCTCCTTTTATCTTTCCGCCTGCTTGCTGAACTGGGACATTGGTCTTCTCCTGCCCTTGAATTGGAATTTATACCATTGGCTTTCCTGGGTCTCTGCAGATTGTGAGATTTCTCAGCCTCCATAACCATAAGCCAATTCCTTATAATAACCCCCTTATAATAACCTCCTAATACAGTGCATAAGGACTATAGGTCATCATCAGTGGTAAGAGGTGATTTGAGTACATCATGGGTAATTTTCTCAGATTGGTCTCTAGCTTAACCCTCTTGGACCCCTATCTGGATCTTAAGCCAGAGCCAGGGTGAAACCTGCATAAAACTGAGGTCACAAGGCAGGACTATGTTCCATTCTAGCATAAAGTAGGTAGATAGAGTAATGACCTATCAGATTTTCAGAGCACCTAGTAGTGGAATATTGTGCTTTGGAAGTAATAGGGACAAAAGTTTTCTCCTCAGTTACCTGAAAGTTAGGATCAGGAAGGACCTGGAATCAATGTAGCCAATATCAGGAGCAAACAAGGTTAGCCAAAATATGGGTGTACCACACAATATGTTAAAGCAAGAAAACACCATACCATGTCCTTCCTGATGCCTGCTTCTTCCTGCCTAAAGTTTTTGTGGGTCTATCTTGCCTTCCCAACTGTGTTACAACCTCCATTGGAACAATAATCATGTTTTAGGATTATATGCTGGACACACAGTACATAATTAATAAATGCTTGATGGATGGATAGAAACAGATCACTGATTTGCCTTATCATCTATCAGCTTCCTTATTCTTTCCAGAACTTATAAACAAACAAATTAACATGAACATATCTCAACTCTATACATTAATGATGGTGGAGGAGGTTTTGTTCTAAAATGGAAGGATGACATGCCATTGTAGGGATTTTTTTTTTTAAAGATTTTATTTATTTATTTGACAGAGAGAGACACAGCAAGAGAGGGAACACAAGCAGGGGGAGTGGGAGAGGGAGAAGCAGGCTTCCCGTGGAGCAGGGAGCCAGATGCAGGGCTCGATCCCAGGACCCTGGGATCATGACCTGAGCAAAAGGCAGATGCTTAACGACTGAGCCACCCAGGCGCCCCGCCATTGTAAGGATTTTTGTTGCCCTATAAATTTCTGGGCATAGACTGCCGACCACATAAACTATGGTTGACTTGATGGAATCGGGACACTGGGTAGGAAGGTGAGACTCAATGAGAGTATCAAAACTCACTCACTAAAGGGTGAAGCACTTCCATTCTTTTCAAAAGCAACTAGAGAATGGAGGGTGTACAAATTGTGTGAGATGTGGCTCTAGTTTATTAGAGCTGAGGCTTAACATGAAGTTTTTTTTTTTTTTTTTTAAGATTTTATTTATTTATTCATGAGAGACAGAGAGAGAGAGAGAGAGAAGCAGGCTCCCAAGGATCAGGGAGCCCGATGTGGGACTCGATCCCAGGACCCTGGGATCATGACCTGAGCCGAAGGCAGACGCTTAACCATCTGAGCCACCCAGGCGCCCTTCACATGAAGTTCTTAACATTTAGATTCATTTAATGTTTCAGCATTTTTCTTCAGAAAAAAATAGAAATAAATTGTTTTGAGAACTAATGTACACCAAAATCTGAATGAATCTCAGGAAAGATAAATTTCATATTATTGTAACAATGGCATGATACAAGTGATACTTTATTATTACACAAATGATATCATACAGATGATACAGTATTATTATAAAAAATATTTGCCCATAACTTGTGCCATCTTGGTGTTTAATATTACCACTAAAGAGCAGAGAGGTCCTGCACAGCAGAGAAAACCAACAACAAAATGAAAAGACAACCTACCAAATGGGAGAAAATATTTTCAAATCATATATTTGATAAGGGGTTAATATCCAAAATATATAAAGAACTCATACAACCCAATAGCAAAAACCAAAAAACAACCAGTGTGATTAAAATATGGGCAGAGGATATGGATACACATTTTTTCAAAGAAGACACACATATGGCCAACTGGTACATGAAAAGGTGCTCAACATCACTAATTATCAGTGAAATGCAAATTAGGGCCACAATGAGATATTACCTCACACCTGTTAGAAAGGCTATTATCAAAAAGACAAACAATGACAGGTGTTGGTGAGGATGTGGAGAAAAGGCAATCCTTGTGCACTGTTGGTGGGGATGTATATTGGTATAACCACCATGGAAAATAGTATGGAGATTCCTCAAGAAATTAAAAATCAAATACCATATGATCTGGCAATTCCACTTTTAGATATTTATCTGAAAAAAATGAAAACACGGATTCAAATGAAAGCACCCCCATGTTAATTGTGGCATTATTGACAATAACCAAGACATAGAAGCAACCTAAGTGTCCATCTATGGATGAATGGATAAAGAAGATGTGGTATATATACACAAAATGAAACATTATTCAGTCCTAAAAAAAGAATGGAATCTTGCCATTTGCAGCAACATGAATGGGCTCTGAGAGCATTATGCTAAATGAAATAGGTCAGACAGAGAAAACATATACCTGTATTATCTCACTTATATTTGGAATCTAAAAAAATCCCAGAACAGAGCTCATAGATGCACAGAGAACAGATTAGTGGTCGCCAGAGGCAGGGAGTGGAGGTTGGGTGAAATGGGTGAAGGTGGTCAAAAGGTACAAATTTCCAGTTATAAGATAAATAAGTCATAGGGGTATTATGTTCAGCATGGTGACTATAATAACTATATTTTATATTTGAAAGTCACTGAGAGTAGATCTTAAATGTTCTCATCACAAGAGAAAAGTTTTTAATTATGTGTGGTGACATGTTAACTAGACTTATTGTGGTGATAATTTCACAATATATACAAATAACAAATCATTATGTTGTACACCTGAAGCTAATAGAATGTCATATGTCAGTTATAGCTCAAAAAAAAGGAGATGAATAGTTCAAAGGATATTGAAGAAGTATTTTAACAGGAGTGACCGCCATAGAGGTTCTCAGTTTCTTGAGTCTGTTTTCTTTCTAGAGGTAAGGATAATTTATAAGCTGTTAACTTTGTATGCTCTGCATGAACTCTTGGAAAAGTTTCAGACATGTATTGAATTTAGGCTTTTTTTTTTAACTACCAAAGATTCCAAAGAGAAGGGAGAAATTAACCAGAACGGTTTATTACAAGAGCAACTTTTATGATTAAAATATCATTAGCCATGGTTCAGAATATTAGGTTAATAATTTCTTTAATATAGCCATTTGTCATTTATAGACACCAATCCATTAACCTGAGTTATCAACTCTGTTTTCCCTTCAATAACACTTAGGTTTTGAGGCAAACAAAGATTTTTTTCTGGCTTGTGTTTTTTTTTTTAATTATTATGTTATGTTAATCACCATACATTACATCATTAGTTTTTGATGTAGTGTTCCATGATTCATTGTTTGCGTATAACACCCAGTACTCCATGCAGAACGTGCCCTCTTTAATACCCATCACCAGGCTAACCCATCCCCCCACCCCCCTCCCTTCTAGAACCCTCAGTTTGTTTCTCAGAGTCCATAGTCTCTCATGGTTTGTCTCCCCCTTCGATTTCCCCCCCTTCATTCTGGCTTGTGTTTGTAAAAAACTTCTTGCAACTGCTTTATGTGCATTTACACATTTGAAAAGAAGGCAAAACTCATTACAGAGCCTTTATTCTTCTACAGTAACTATGTTAATTAATTTCCTGCCCATGAAAATATTTTTCCTTTTAATTAATTGTCATTTAGGTTCTCAACTTCTTCTTGTAATACTCTCCTGGATTACTTTACTACCTGCTATAAAGTTTTATGAAACTATTCATTACGTGTTACAAAAACATTATTCTGGATCCAGATCTCTAAAGGCTTTTTAAAGAAACAATTTATAATTAAAATTAAAAAAAAAAAAACAACTTTGTGCTTTTAAGGGTGTTATCAAGGAAGTAAAAAGACAATCCAAAGAATGGGATAAAATATTCACAATTCATATATTTAATAAGGGACTTGCATCCAGAATATGTAAAGAGCTCTTACACTCAGTAGCAAAAAGACAAATAACCCAATTAAAAATGGGCAAAGGATTCAAATAGACATTTCTCCAAAGAAGATAGATATACAAGTGACCAATAAACACATGAAAAGATGCTCAACATTATTAGTCATTAGGGAAATGCAAATCAAAGCCACAGTGAGATACCACTTCACACCCACTAGGATGGATGGTTATAATAAAAGATGACAATAAAAGTGTTAGTGAGGATTTGGGGAAATTGGAACCCTCATATATTGCTGGTAGGATTGTAAAATGGTGCAGCCACTTGGGAAATCAGATTGGCAATTCCTCAGGTGGTTAAATAGTTACTGTATGAGCTAGCAATTCCACTCCTATGTATATGCTCTAGAGAATTGAAAACATGTGTCCACACAAAATTTATACACAAGTGTTCATAGCATTATTATTCATAATAGCCAAAAAGCAGAAACAACCCAAATGCCTGTCAGCTGATGGATAGATAAATAAAATATAATAAATCTGTACAAAGGGATATTATTGTGTTGTGTTATGGACTGAATTTTGTCTCCTGCCCAAATTCATAAGTTGATGTCCTTACCCCCAATATGATGATATGAGCAGGTGGGGCCTTTGGGAGGTAATTAGGTTTAGATGAGGTCATGACATCATGAGCCCCCATGATGGAATTATGCCCTTATAAGAAAAGGAAGAGCCTCTAGAGCTTCCTCTCTCCATCATGTCAGGACACAGTGAGAAGGTGGCCATCTACAAGCCCAATGACCAAATCTGCCAGCACCTTGATCTTGGACTTTCCAGCCTCCAGAACTATGAGAACTAAATGTTTGTTGTGTAAGCCACCCAGTCTGTGGTATTTTGTTACAGCGGCTTGACCAAAGACAGGTTGTGTGAAGGAATGAAATATTGATACATGCTACACATGGATGAATCTTGAAAACATTATGTTAAGTGAAAGAAGTCAGACACCAAAAGTCACCAAAAAAAAAAAAAAAGAAAAGAAAAGAAAAAAAGAGGGAGAAGGTCCATTAAAACCAATCCCAAATCAGCTAATGGAGGTTTGATTCAGCCTCAGCATTGCCAGTCATTTCTGTCATAGGAGCGGTTGTAAGAGAGGTCAGAACATCTCTCTTAGAAGCAGACAGCTGTGCACACGCAGGACCTCCCCGTGTTTGCCTCGCACCTGGTGGGTTGGTGGGACCTGCTTACACATGTGAACTGGGAAGTCTCAAGCAGAGGCTGAAACTGGTGTGATAGTACCTGAATGTTGTATCGCCTTTTTTTTTTTTTTTGAACTGGTCCAACAGTCTTGTCTTTACTTAAAATCTTTTGGCAAGGAAAAGAATGCAAGTAATTAGACTTAATCTGATACACTAGCTTCTTAGTTCTAAAAGTACTTGCAACAAAAGCCAATTTTCCTTTGGATGAGGATGGTAGCAATTCTTAATTACTGAAATCCCTTGCCCTAATTATACTGAAATCCCCATAAATGAGTAACAGCAAGTGTCATGAGGCTACCTGAAAATTTTCTCTTAAATTTATTTCCTTGATTGTGGAAACATAAACATAGCATAAAATTTACCATTTTAACTATTTTTAAGTGTACAGTTGAGTGGCATTAAATACATTGTCATTGTATATGAGGTTACTTTTTTTTTTTTTTTTAAAGATTTTATTTATTTATTTGAGAGAGAGAGAATGAGAGACAGAGAGCAGGAGAGGGGGGAGGGTCAGAGGGAGAAGCAGACTCCCTGCTGAGCAGAGAGCCCGATGTGGGACTCGATCCTGGGACTCCAGGACCATGACCTGAGCCGAAGGCAGTCGCTCAACCGACTGAGCCACCCAGGCGCCCATGAGGTTACTTTTTGAAATTTATCTTTTACTTGGTTGCCTTTTTCCTTCAAAATAGAAAAGTGCACTCAAAGTCCTTGCACATCCAGTTCAGTGATAATCAGTATTCTTGTAGGAGAACCCTGACACCAATCAGATAATTCTGAATTACTTCATTTACTACTTCTTGGGTAGGTTGTATGAAGTCTGGGTTAGCAAATTCTGGATGAAAAAGATCTCAGGTCCCAAGGATCTGTCATAACCAACGTCAGTGGAAAATTCTTTCTTTGAGATTGCCTTGATTCCAGGAGACTGTTTAATCCACTTGGCTCTCCTGTGTCATACTTGTTAAATTCTTTTCCTAAATCAGGGCAGACGTAACTACAGCACTTCTTTACTTCCATAGCTGTTTCCAGGGATTGCTCTGGAGGAATTCCTACTTCACAGCCTCTCAGCAGTTGCTGAATGAAGTATGTTGTAGCTCGCCCTGTGATTGGAGTGCGCTTGCCCCAGCTGCCGACCACATGTCCTTCAACTGCGGGAAGGACAGGAGTGACACCATCTTCACTATCTGGTACCACACCCGTCACTCTCAATTTTCTTACTTGTTTTGATGTTTGGTATGCTGCCACTGCAAGAGCAGCCTGCATGGCTACGTACAAGCCTGGAGTTTCGAAGGGCTCAAATGTTATTTCCGCAACACATTCTGTTCTCCGAAGCGCTTAGTGGAAGTTTAATCAGAAGAAAGCAGACCTTCAAATTCTTGAAGAAAGACCTTCAAATTCTCCTTTAAGTATTTAAAGAACACTTGCTCCATACACCTTTCCATCAAGTGACAGTCTTCAACTATACCATAGTGGGTTGGCCACTTCATGGTACATGTTGCTTTTCCTATTACTTCATGCCCAATAAAGAAATCCAGGTTCACATTGCCTTTTCCCAGGAAGCTAAGATGGCCATAAATGTCCACGTCCCAGTCAGATCCAGGCTGGCCCACAGCCAGAGTATTCTGTATAATTGTTTTGAATGGAGGTTATAGGGGAAGCAGGATAACGATTTGATTTCCAGGTTATTGTTTGCATCATTATTATTCTTTTTTACCTTTTTTTGTTTCAAATTTTCGTTTAAATTCCCAGTTAGTTAACATATAATGTAATATTGTTTCCAAGAGTAGAATTTAGTGATTCATCACTTACAAATAATACCCAGTGCTCATCACAACAAATACCCTTCTTAATACTCATCACCCATTTCGCCCATCCCCTGCCTACCTCCCCTCAGTGACTCTCAGTTTGTTCTCTATAGTTAATAGTCCCTTGTGGTTTGCCTCCCTCTCCTTTTTTTCTTCCTTCCCCTATGTTCGTCTGTTTTGTTTTTTAAATACCACATATGAGTGAAATCATATAGTATTTGTCTTTCTCTGACTGACTTACTATAGCCAAAGTATGGAAAGAGCCCAAATGTCTATTGACTGATGAATGGATAAAGAAGATGTGGCGCACACACACACACACACACACACACACACAATGGAATATTACACAGCCATCAAAAAATGAAATATTGCCATTTGCAATGACGTGGATAGACCTAGAGTGTATTATGCTAAGTGAAATGAGTCAGTCATCACTTGTTTTAAAAAGCCTAAAATTCAAGACTAGGCTAGACAAAGGTGTCACTCTTATTTTTTTTTAAAGATTTTATTTACCTGAGAGAGAGAGACAAAGATAGTGAGAGAGAACATGAGCAGGGAGGAGAAGGAGAAGTAGGCTCGACGTAGGGCTCGATCCCAGGACTCTGGGATCATGACCTAAACCTAAGGCAGACACTTAACCAACTGAGCCACTCAGATGCCCCAGGTGTCACCCTTAATTTTGACAAGAGTCTAACATAGGTAGATTAGAAATAAATTATAGAAAGAGGCAAATAGAGCCTGCACCTAGGCTGAGAGCACTTAGGAGAATAAAAGGGTCAGAGATGGATGAGATCACAAATAATGCAATTCAAGTGTGGTCACAAATGCAATGTGTAGGTTGAATATACCTGTAGACGGTGATGTATTTGGAGGTTGACTGGGAAAGATGCATATGAGGGAAAGTTGAATTATGCAGAGGTTATTGCAATAAGTGTATTTCAATGAATTAGCTCTCTAGGCGATGCTCTTAAACCCAGGAGCACATCTGAATGATGGTTTTAACCACATGGTTAAAACAAACAGTTGTCGTGTGTTCCACCCGAGGCCTATTGAAACAGGCTTTCCAGGGATGGCATTTGTATTGTTGAAAAGCTTTGTAGGAGATGGGTTGAGGGAGGGCTATTTGAGCTGGAGAAATCATTCTGCAGTGTTTCAGAAACTAGTTTCTACCTCTAAATAGCAGGAGGGTGGCCTGAAGAGTTAACAGTCTCACTCTAAAAAAGAGCAGGAATTGTTGTTTTTTACTCAGCAATCAAGGCAGATTGAGAACTTTAAGAAAGTAGTTCTGCAGGGGCGCCTGGGTGGCTCAGTCGTTGTTATCTAACCCTTCGGCTCGGGTCATGATCCCAGGGTCCTGGGATTGAGCCCTGCATCGGGCTCCCTGCTCACTCCTCTCTCACTCCCCCTGCTTGTGTTCCCTCTCTCACTGTGTCTCTCTCTGTCAAATAAATAAATAAAATCTTAAAAAAAAAAAAAAAAAGAAGGTAGTTCTGCATTGCTAGGGATGTTTAAGAAAAATGCAAGTCAAAGAAGCCATGTGATGAAATGGGGTATGAGAGCAAGTCTTTGAGGACACTGAGCGGCTCAGAAGCAGCTGGTGGGTTCCTGCCACTGGTATGCTGCTGGAGGCATCTTCTCGCTGGAGGAGGATGGCTCTCCAGAGCAAGGGAATGGGGATTGGTACAATGACAATGTAGTCTGAGACAGACTACGACCAAATAGAAAAAACCAAAACAGGTCCAGGAATTGGTTCAAGTCTGACTCTGTGGCTAAAGAGGCAACTTTCGTTATTCTGGCTTGATCCCTAGGAAAGAAGGGTTGGTGACCAAAATGAGGATCACAACTGGGTGCTATGTGTTTGTACTGAGTTGTGGGTGCATACAAGATGACTGCTTTATACATTGGGATATGAATGTATTCATAATGCTTTATTATAATTATATTAAATTATAGTGCACTAAAACTCCATGAAGTCAGAGACCTTGTCCATTTTGTTCGCTGCTCTATTCCCAGTATCTAGAAAAGTGCCTGGCACTTAGTAGATGCTTTTAGATTCTCAGTACATGTTGAATGAATCTACTGTTTCAAAGATGAAATTAAAAACAGCAGGAATACCTGAACCCACATAAACCCTATCATATCATTGACCCCTTAAAAGGGCACATATAAAATTGATGTTGAAGTTTGGTCTTAAGTTAGTTGTTTGTCTTCTTATTTATTCTACTGTTCTTTCTTGGTGAGAGTTAGCTTCTTAATTCTTTCTTTCCAGTGAAAGCCAATTGTCATATCCTTTATTCATACTAAGTATAATGCCAAGTGCTTCAAGGCAATAGTCTTCCAAAGGTATTTACATTTTCTAAATTGAAGGGATGATAGCTTAGTATGGCATTTGAATAATCATTTTCATACTGGGGAAAGATTTCTTTTTCAATAATAGATTGGTTTTGTTTTAAAATTCTTATTGACATTCAAAATTTTGAGAAATAGTGTGGAAAGTGACTTGACATACATTAGAACTCTAGAGAAAGAATGGAACTCTGAGCAGAAAAGACAGGCTATCTGTGGGCCTGTCTACAGGATAGAATCTATATTTATCCTTTCCTCTTTAAAAAAATTTATTTTATTTTTTTCCTCTTCTTTTTTTGAAGAAGTGGCAAAGAATGATTCATTTTTCACCTTGGCTCTGAGGGATATGTTGTACGTGGTGGCATTTCTTCTTCTTGCTCATGAAGAAGTCATACTAATAGTAACCAAGATCTCATAACAACCTTAGTGTTTGATTTGATTCTGGGGAGAATAAAGTAGAGGCCACTCAACAGTCAAACAGCACGCAACAGTTTTTGACATATTAGCCTAATTGTCTGTGGGCAAAGTTGGCCATAAATTCCAAGTATCTCATAGATCAGCCACCCAGAGAACACCTATGGGGCACACACACGTACTCGGGAAACCAGCACTAGAAGATAAGCACTCAGCACTAGGCAGGTCATGGTCGGCAGTTGCTGGCAGGCTTTGGCAAAAGCATCAGTTGTCATTTCCAAATTTGGGAGTTTACTTTGTGTCCAGAGCCCACATCAAACACATTGTTGCAATCAAGCAGATTGTCTGCCTTGGTAAATTTCATGGAAATGTTTTCTTGCACTTCGCTGAGGCATACAAATGAGGTGAAAATCTTATTTTGCTTTCTTCAGAGTTTGAAATGTAAAGATTATAAAGGACGGTGTGATCATAACATAGTAGCCCTTGAAAACACATTCTGTAGCGGAAACCAAATCATTTTCTTCCCGCAAATGAATTATCTAGCATTATGAGATTCTGAAAAGCCTATACAACCAGACTCATGTCTTCTGTTGTTTTTAGTTTAAAGTTGTTGTGACAGGGGAGCCTGGGTGGCTCAGTCATTAAGCGTCTGCCTTCGGCTCAGGTCATGATCCCAGGGTCCTGGGATTGAGCCCCGCATCGGGCTCCCTGCTCAGCGGGAAGCCTGCTTCTCCCTCTCCCACTCCCCCTGCTTGTGTTTCCTCTCTCGCTGTGTCTCTCTCTCTCTCTCTGTCAAATGAGTAAATAAAATCTTTAAAGTTGTTGTGACATTTACTCCCTATTTTCCTTTCAAATGGAAAAATTGGCGAGTATACTTTGTAAGCTGTGATGTGCCATTCATGTGTAAACTACCATGAATTCCAAGGGTTTGAAAATTGCATTTGGCACTATTTACAAAAGGGATTTTTTTTTTTTTTTAGTGCTTATGTTTATGTTTCTGGTTGCATTTCACCCAGCAGATGTCCCTTGTCCAGAGCATACATCTATAAGAAGCAAATTATTCCTTCTCTTGCATTGCTACATGCTCTGAAGAAAGGGCGTTGTAGCTACCAGCAGAAGCCAGAGCTAAATCTGTGATTCAAATAAGGCCAGAGGCACTTCTGCTCAGATAATTGTATGAAGCAGGGTGGGATTAATTAGAGACATTATATAAAGTGCCAACTTTGGTTGCATTCCCGTGGCTCCCTGGTGCTACTGTTAATCTCAGAATTTTAGGTACTAATGGTAGAGTCCAGACTCACCACCACCATCAGGGAACTTTGAGGAGGGTTTTAAGATACCAGGGTCTAAGCGTCTCCCTGCTACTTCTCTTCTGTTCATATTTGCAAGGAGTTGCTGTGGTGGGAGGAACGGAGCCGGGGGAAACCTTGTACTGAGGGCAAGTGATGGTAAAAGGGCCAAGTCGTCAGCACGGTGGTCAGGCTGGGGTGGCGGCTGCTGCCGCCACCAGTTCTGAGGCTTTGGGAGTTTTATCTAGCTTCTCCTCCTGATCCAGCCTCAGTCCTTGAGAATTAGGGCTCAAATGGAAGGGGCTAAGGCCTAACCAAGGATTTGGGGCAAAGAGCAGTTTGTGTCTGTTAAAGGCAATGTTGACCTGGGATGCCAAGAAATGTCTGAATCCTGCACTCCAAGCGGGGAGGTGGAGAGCCAGGACTCTGAAGTGAAAGTTTAGCCACAGAGAACGGGAAAGATGGAGTAAGCTAGGCAGACCCTGGAGAGCCCGGCTGAGGCGTATGAGGACTTAGAGCCCCGTGGGAAGGGAGAGGTCTTTGCTGCCTCAGCATCACCAGGGGATATTTTGAGGCACTTGTTTAGGGAGTGTTCCTAATATAGAGGTCTAGACATCAAGCTTTAGGGGTAGAAAACTTCCATGGAAATATCGGACCATGTTTGTACATTAAATGATTATTTCTAAAGACAAGTACACATATATTGTATCACATGGGCAGTCAGAATAATTGGTCAATGAGGAGGAAGGAGTTAATGCATCTGGACTGTGACCCAGTCTTCCCCCTGACTACCAGGGGAGGCTCCATGTGGGTTGGGGGAAGAAGGCAGGTAGCCCTACCTAATCTCCTAGACAAATTGATTCTTTTTTTTTTTTAAGATTTTATTTATTTATTTGTTAGAGAGAGAGAGAGTGGGCAAGAGAGAGTGAGCAAGGGTACAAGCAGGGGGAGCAGCACAGGGAGAGGGAGAAGCAGGCTCCCTGCTGAGCAAGGAGCCTGATGCGGGACTCGATCCCAGGGCACTGGGATCATGACCTGAGCTGAAGGCAGACGCTTAACCAACTGAGCCACCCAGGCGTCCTGACAAAATGATTCTGGACCTCCAAGTAGATACACTAATGATACGTGCTTGCAGGAGGATCTCTTCTGTGGACTGTTCTTCATAGGATGTTCTTCAAAATGGACGTGAAACAGCGGGTATAAAACAGAGATGTTTCATAAATGAAGTGCTCTCTTTCTGTGTGAGAGAACCTCATAAATTCTCCATTGGCGACCTCGTCTATCACCCTGGGCCTGAGAGCATGTGCTCATCATGGGAGCAAAGAACCTGGGGGCCTCCCTCGATGTCCCAGACTTCTCTCTGCTTTGTCCGAGCCCTGGATTACCTGAATCTTTTACAACAGGACGAACCCTGGATACTGTAAGCTTCCTGGGTAAGAGCTTGACTTGTGATCCTTTGTATTAGTTCAGGCAATCAAGTAGAGAAGAGAAAACAAAGAAAATGGTTCCAAGTACATGTGTCCATCACTTAAAATCCACTTTCTCCTAAGATCCACTTTCTTAGCTTTTTAAATTTTTTGGACAATTGTTCACATTTAATTTATGGAGAAGAATAAGAGGAAAGTTTTAAGTCAGATTCTTTAAGTGTCCAATGATTTTTTTTCTGTTTTTTTATTATAGTAAAATATATATAAAAAAATTTACCATTTTAACTATTTTTAAGTGTGGCATTAGATACATTCATACTGTTGTGGAACCATCATTGCTATGCATTTTCAGAACTTTTTTATCATTCCAGACAGAAACACTGTACCTATTAAATAATAGCTCCCTGTCTCTCCTCCTTTAGCTCCTTGTGACTTCTATTCTACTTTTTGTCTCCATGAATTTGCCTATTCTAGGTAGCTCACTTAAGTAGAATGATACAACTTTTATCCTTTTGTGTCTGATTTATTTCTCTTAGCATAATGTTTGCAAGGTTTATCCATGTTGCAGTATGTATTAGCATTTCATTCCTTTTTAAGGGTTGATAATATTCCTTTTTTTAATCCATTCATCTCTTGATGGACATTTAGATTGTTTCTGTATTTTGGCTATTGTGAATAATGCTGCTATGAAAATTGGTATACAAGTATCTGTGGAGTCCTTATTTTCAATTCTTTTGGATATATACCCAGAAGTGAAATTGCTCAATCACATGATACTTCTATATTTAACTTTTTGAGGAATCATCATACTGTTTTCCACAGTGACTACATCATTTTCACATTTCCACTAGCAATGCAATGCACCAGGATTCCAATTTCTTCACATGCTTGCCAACACTTGTTCTGTTCTTTTCTTTCTCTTTCTTTCTTCCTTCCATTCTCCCTCCCTCCCTTCCTTTCTCTCTCTCCCTCTCTCTCTCCATCTCTCCCTTCTTTTTTTTCTTTCTTTCTTTCTTTCTTTCTTTCTTTCTTTCTTTCTTTCTTTCTTTCTTTCTTTTCTTCCTTCCTTCCTTCCTTCTCTTCTTTTTTTGATGATTGCCACCCTAATGGGTATCTTAGCTACTTTTTAGCTAAGTCTCATTATTAAATAACAATAGCTTGTCCCTATGCGCAGCTAGTTGCATCTTTCTGGCCAGCCTTGTCTCTGGAACAGCTTTGTCCCTAGAGCAAAACTTCCAAGACTGAGCTGTTTATCTCTTTGGAGTTCTTTGTTGATGTCATTCTCCTTTTGTTACCTCCAGCCAACCTCTTTGGGAAATTGATGGGTGGATAATAGAGAAGCTTGCAGGGCAATGTTGAACCACTAGCATAACTTCATTCAATAAAAATAGTAAAGGAACTATAAATTCGCATCAACTTTCTTTACAGGCTCTTTCTCTTGTGTGTCATCTTATTCAGCTTTGACAATCCACGTGGGTAAAGAAGGATTTCACACATTTTGCCTGACCCACTGCTTTGTTCATTGCTCTGAACTTTTTGGTCTGATTTGCCTTCTAGACAGTTTAATGGTATATTTGTTTAATAAAAGTGACTTTTCTTTTCTTTTTTGAGAGAGAGAGGGAGAGCATAAGCGGGCGGAGGGGCAGAGGGAGGGGGAGAGATAGAATCTTAAGTATACCCACCTCAGAGCCCGATGTGGGGCTCAATCTCACCACCCTGAGATCATGACCTGAGCCGAAATCAGAGTCAGACACTTAATCGACTGAGCCACCCAGGTGTCCCAAAAGTGATTTTCATTTACTAATGTGATTATTGATATTTTGAATAAATTATCACTGAGGAATTTATATTACTAATTGCTTGAGCCATTATTGCCTTAAAAGTGCATGCATATTCTGAATATCACAGATTGTTTTGCGGTTGTTTTGTTAGTAGAAGTAGCATCTGCTCACTCTAGATCTTTAGGACCTATCTGCTTCTGTTACTGATGAAGCCTAAACATTCAGACTACAGTCGGCACTACAGAGATGGAGGCCAGGCTGGGGCCTATTCTCCCTCGCAGGTTGCTGATAAAGCTGTCAGCCAGGTTGTGGGGGCAGAATGCTGGCAAGACTCGTGGTCAGGATTTCTTAAGCTTTGACAACTGGCAATGGATATCATCCAGGGGATGAATATGACCCTAACTCCCTGCTATATAAAATACACACATATGCAACATTCATTTTGATTCTTCTGTGATTTACTGAGGGCTATAGAAATCTCTAAATATTATCAATTAGAAGAAGCTGAATATAATCTGTCCTTTGTTTAAGTTACCTTTTTTTTTAATAGAAAGATTGCCAAAGGTCTTACAGTTTTTTGGCATTTTATGTAAGTAGTCAGTTTTATAAAATAAATGTAATGGTATTTAGATTCCTCACTTGAGCCACTAAGATCTTGAGTTGAAGTCAGAGTTTCTAGAGATACTGGTGATTTCAAGAGACTCTAAAGTTGTTTGTCAGTGCCTGTAAGTCCTCTAGGATCTTGCAAGTCACACTGTGGCTGGGACCAGCAGCATCACTTTCCCTGGGAACTTGTTAGAAAGGAAAAACCTCAGGTCCTTCTCCAGACCTGCAGGAAGAAGAATTTGCATTTTAACAAAATCCTTGAGTGATTTGTAAGCACATTAAAATGGAAGACGTGCTTGTCTAGAAGAGTATTTCTATTTAAATTTAGAGGAAGATTTCCTTTAAATTGAGTCACAGATCTCTAAAATGCACAAGATGTCCCTTCTCCTCTTTTTTTGTAATTGAGTAAAAGAATGCCCTAAAGATGAATCTTAAGTACTCTATCTTTACTTAGTGGCTGTTCATGGAATTTTGGCAGTATCTTAGTTGAAATACTATTTCCAAGCCCGTCTAAATTTCTCTATAACTTACTCTATATCAGTTGTAACCTTAAAGTGAGTTTTCAGGGATGTGGTTCATTTCATAAAGGCTGGAGTGGATTATAAATTGATATACTTTTCTGGATAGTAACCTAATTTCTGTTCCTCTAGAGCCTCTGGAGAAAGACTGAGGAAAGTTATGAGACTTTTTTTTTTTTTTTAAAGATTTTATTTGACAGAGAGAGACACAGCGAGAGAGGGAACACAAGCAGGGGAAGTGGGAGAGGGAGAAGCAGACTCCGCGCTGAGCAGGGAGCCCGATGCGGGGCTCGATCCCAGAACCCTGGGATCATGACCTGAGCCGAAGGCAGACGCTTAATGACTGAGCCACCCAGGCGCCCCAAGTTATGAGACATATTAATAGGTTATTGTAACATCTTCTGTCTTAACTAGTTTAACAAATACAAGGATTTTGTTTATTTTAAAATTTTAGGTTTTATTATTTTTTAGGTTTTATGTATAGATTTTATTCATTCATTCATTTATTTACAAAGTATTAAGTAAGGGCTGGAGGATTTTTTCCAAAAAATATTTTTTCATTTTAGAAATGTTTTAGAATAGGTGCAAATAAAATTTGAGTAAAATAAAACCTAGCAACTGAGGAAAAATATCTTTAGAAATATATATTTTACTTCATATCTATTACTACTTAATACTGTTTTATATAGAATTGCTAGAACTGATCATACACGAAAGCATGCATATCAAACAAGATAGTTTTTAATATACCTCTTTTAAATGGTGAAAGTTTGCATTTCACAATATTTAGAATTTTCACCCTTAGGTACATGTACACCATTCATTGCATATGATATGAAATTTGTTTCATTTTCATTCCATAACTTCAATAAGTATCTCTGACATTAGAACAAAGGTTTAAGTCCATGTGTAAAGTCTGGCAATACTGGAGCTTGACTTTTCCAATTATTTTTCCCACTAGAATTGTCTGAAGATGCTGAGTTACTGAAACATCTTAACTACTTTGCCTTGGAAAGCATTTCATAGTATGTTTGCAGAACAATTGCCACATCTTAGGAGGAGCTCATGAGAGAACGTAAAGTTCTAATATAGAACTGCTTTGATGTTTAACAAGAAGATGATGGTAAAATTGAACATGTTCTCTTCCTCACTTTTTTTTCTAATGATCATCACGCTTAGCAAAATTAAGAAATCTCAAACTGGGGGCACCTGGGTGGCTCAGTCGTTTAAGCGTCTGCCTTAGGCTCAGGTTGTGATCCCAGGGTCCTGGGATCTAGCCCCGCATCGGGCTCCCTGCTCAGTGGGGAGCCTGCTTCTCCCTCTCCTTCTGCCTGCTTGTCTTCCCTCTCTTGCTGTCTCTCTCTCTCTCTGTCAAATAAATAAATCAAATCTTAAAAAAAAAAAAAGAAATCTCAGACTGTTCCACGTGCTAATAATACTGTATCGCAGCCCTGAACCCCTATACACACGCATGGCCTGTTCCTAAAAATAGAGAAGAGGGTATGAGGTCATTTGTGATAAACATTCTGGTACCAGATTATTCTGAAGTGTTTGCTGACAAAATTCAGAATAACAGTCATTTGGCCACTATTACAGTTTTGTGTGAGCTGCTTGTTTTTAAGAAAATATTCACAGACCTGAAATTGATACTAATTTTGAGAAATTTTCATTGTTTTGTGCAATATACAAGTAGAGTCTGATGTGTGACTATAATTTTTGTGTTTATGAGAAGAGATGGTTCTTAAACATTCCCAAGTAGAGCATCATGATTTTATTAGCTCTCACAACTTTTCCTAATCTCTCTCTCCTAGAAAGTCAAGCACTCAGACAAATTTAAATAAATTGCTCATTTCATATTGTTAGACATTAACAGAAATTAATGAGCTTTCAGTTTGTACTGTTTTTAAACTGCTTAATTTTTACCATGTTCAAGGACCCCAGAAATTTAGTTTCTTCTAACACAGTGGGGTTCAGTGTACAGAGTATGAGGCAGTCCCAAGTATGAGTAGCATGGAGGAAATCTATGTCCTAGCACACACATTAACACATCTGGTATCATCTGATTTTATATTTATGAGGATAAAATATAATTAATACTTGTTTGGGTAATAATGAAATTATTGAGCGCAACTTCCTTGACTCTTCATATTCTTGTGGCTTGCTGGGGTGGAAGGCATAAAGGCCTGACAATGAATCAGATATGGGCTATGTGCTCTCAAGTGTTCTCTTGACTCAAGGTTGTTCATCTCTAACCCTTGGCATGTGAATATTACCACCATGTCAAATTGTATGGCCCCAACAAATCTACTTTACTGTTCATTTCTCTGCAGAGGCCAAGACATGAATGTGAGACACTTAGAGAACCATTAGGCATCTTCTTGATTGTACTTTCAAAAATGGTTTTCTTAAGAAGGTAGACACATTTCTGATATGAACTCCAGAAATGGAAAAATAATAGGTCTGGGAGTCAAACATGTAAAGACAGTCAGTAAGATATATTAGTACATCTTGTCCCTTTAGAAACACTGCCACTTTCCCCTCAAGTACAGCATTTTAAAGTTAATATAGTTTAAAAATTGAATTTTGGGAATGACTAGTTGGCACTTGATCATTGAACATATATAATGACACAGGAAAAAAACCCAAGAAAGACAATCACATTGCTTTATTTCATGGAATAACAGCTGGGATGCTCATTTACTGTCTTTTTCAGGCTAATAAAATTTTTCTAAAACAGCCTTCCAAATACCACTATGAAAGCCAAGATTTTTTTTTTCTAGAAATCAAATGACTTCTTGTAATACTATTTTATGGAGTCTGCTGATTATTTTACCATTTGGGGATAGAGATATAGTCTCAAGAGCTGTAGAAATTCAGCTCTACGAAATTCAGATCACCACTTCTGACGCTGAGCTGCTGCAAACATATACTTTCAAATACATCTTCATTTTGTTGTGCACCAAAACCCACGCACGACTGTTCAGAAAGTGGTGGTCAGAGGGCAGTTCATCTGGTGTTTTGCCTGGGTTTGGGTGTCCATCTTTTGTGTATATTTACCACTGGTGTTGTCAAGCCTCCATACCCCTTCTCACCTCTTCAGTCTCCCTGAAGGGACTGTCGGTGGAAGGAGGAGAAAATGCCAGCAAGACAGTTGATGTTGTATTAATTAGCCCACGCAGGGCTTGATGGAGAAGAGGATGAAAATACTAGATAAATTAAATGTTAAAGAGCTCTTGTTGGGGTGTGAGATGAAAAGTCATATATTAGCATTTATTGATAAAGATATTTGGAACTTTTGCCAGATAAATCCGATGACTACAGGTCTGGATTTTATTACTTTTGTTTGGGATTTCAGGATTATGTGTGCAGCTGTTCCCAGTGCAAGTAAGAATTATAATATCTATTTTCTTCTTTATATTGTTGATTTCAGCTATACTGTCTTTTCTACATCTTTTCATTAATTAAAATAATAATAATGGGAATAAGGGGGAGGGAAAAATGAAACAAGATGAAACCAGAGAGGGAGACAAACTATCAGAGACTCTTAATCTCAGGAAACAACCTGAGGGTTGCTGGAGTGGAGGGGGGTGGGAGGGATGGGGTGGCTGGGTGATGGACACTGGGGAGGGTATGTGCTATGGTGAGCACTGGGAATTGTGTAAGATTGATGAATCACAGACCTGTACCCCTGAAACAAATAATGCATTATGTTAATAAAAAATTAAAAAAAAATATATAGGGCATTGTAATACCACTTTTAAAATATATGGACCAAGTTATAATATATTCTTAATAAAATAGGTCTTTAGACATTAAAAAAAATAATGGTAATAGGGAAAACTAATATTTATTGAGTGTGCTAACTCTGGCTAGTAATTTTCATATTTTCCATATATAAATTAAATAATAAGCTTAAGATATTTCCAACAGTGGGGAGAAAAAAAAGGTAGTTACTATATTACCCCCTTTGAAGAGGTGAAGAAACTGAGGCCCAGATAGGCTTAGTAATTTTCCCAAGATTATACAGCTAGCTAGTGAGGGGTATCATCAGGGTTTAAATCCAGAATGTGTTCCCTTCACCACTATGTTACATAGCCATTCACTTATGGGCAAAACACACGGTGTTTGTTACCCCCGGCGGCTGTGTGTATTGTCGGCTGGCATACTGTGGATTCACCGCAGACATTGGCAGGGAGATGCCAGTAAATAGAGTCAGTTTCCGGCATGATATTCTTGGAGTGGAGGTGGTAAAAACTGTCACCATGGTCATATGGTGACCTCAGCCCCTCCTATCCTCATGCAGACTATCCGCTCATGGCAGGTGTGTCACAGGTAGGACCTCTGTGGCTAATGGCATGTGTGTGGATAGTTCTGGTCCCCACTGCCCTGGACAGTGTGAGAAAGATAAAACATGTGGAATCCATGACTCAGTTCCAGCCAGTCCTCCAGCTCTTACTTGGAAAAGTCCCAGGAGGGTAGAACAAAGATTTTGAAAGAAAAATTGTGAGAAGAATGGATTTGGTTTTGTCATTAACCTTTTTTTTCATAGAGATTCACTTTTCTTTTGTCCAAGCAATAGTCCTTGGGTAAACTCTTTGTGGTGTAAATGAATTCAGAATTTGTTTAATTAAGAATGATAACCTTTCATTTAAATAGAATATCACTCCCCCTACTCCTGACCCCCTTTTTTCTCTAGTTTGGACCTTCTGAATTCAATTCAGCAAGAGGTTATTGACCAAGGTTCAATATAAGCAAAGCTCTGTGTTATGAAGGGTGAAGCATAATCCCTGTCCTCATGGGCACAAATAACCATATATACAGGGCAGCCTGTGATGGGGGATACAGTAAACATAAAAATGAAGTAACACAGTACACAGATAAAGGAGAGATTATTTCTGACTTGGGAGCAGGGGACCAAAGCTTTTCAGGGAGGGGGCAGAATTTGGAAGCATTGAGATGAAGAAGAAAGGTATTTTATGTAGAGGAAACAGGATAAGCAAAGGTGGAAACTGCAGGGCAGGTTCAGGTGGTGGTAGGGGTGAGGCTAGAGATGAGAAGGAGAAGGAAGAACAAAAGAATGACATAGGGGATTAAGACAGGAAACCTTCAGTCTAAATTATATGGGTCCTTACTAGTATGTAGAGTTCGGATTTTATTCTTTTGGTAACAGACACCATTGCAGGGGCTGAGCGAGGAAGGGTTTTAGAAATCTGACTAACCCAACCCTCAAGGCTGGATTTTAGGAGTCTAACTCTGTGTGAAAGATGGCTCTATTGGAAGGTAAATTTGTGAGGCTTTTAAGATAGTTCAGTGGGGAGAGATAACAAGGACTTGAAATTCAGAGTACAATGAGAATGGAAAAGAAGGCCTGGGTGGAGGTCAACTGAATGTGTGCACCTGGCTGTGCTGGGGACTGAGAGGGTGAAGGAAGGAGAGTCGTCCATGTTTTTTGCCTCTGAGACTTCCAGTTCTGATGAATGAAATTCTCTGATGCAACTGATTGAAACAGAAACCAACAGGGACCAACTTATTTTGCCCTCCCCCCATCTGCCCTTTTCTTTGCAGTGATTGATCATAGGGATTATGATCAATTATTTCAGATTATTTCTTGAAATAATCTGATTATATGTTTTTCAGCTCTCTATATTTTTTAATTTTTTTTTTAAGATTTTATTTATTTATTTGACACACAGAGAGAGAGGGAGAGCACAAGCAGGGGGAGTGGCAGGCAGAGGGAGAGGGAGAAGCAGGCTCCCTGCAGGGAGCCTGATGTGGGGCTCGATCCCAGGAACAGGGATCATGACCTGAGCCGAAGGCAGACGCTTAACCGACTGAGTCACCCAGGAGTCCCTCTCAATAGAATATTTTTAAAGGAGTAAAGTAGAAAAGCAATCTGTAAAACATTTGTTATTAGAATAATAAAATTAGTAGAGTGTGATATAGATGGAAGAATTCTTGGGATGTATTTGTTTTTCTTATGAAGATTAAAAAAACCAACAAGTTCAATTGTGTAATAAGTATAATAAATAGTACTGTGGGTGAACTTATAATGTTTGAACTCCTTTATCTCCTTGGATCACCCAGAAGTTTCACTTATTTAATCTTGCCCATAAAAATAGTTTGGGTCTATTTTATTGGAGGAACTTTCTGACATTTTCTCAGTGCTTTTGTATCTGTCCCCTGTCTAAACAAGAAGGACAGAGATATGCATAGTTAAAGGAGTGCATATGCATAGTTAAAAGCAAGGGTTTTCCTTCATTCACCAAAATTTTTCTGGTATTAAAGGAAGATTCTAGGTCAGTTCTTTTCTATCTTTATGTTAAACATTATATTTGTTCTAAACATGTTAAAAATGCAGCTTTCCATTTAACACAAACTTGGCCAAGCATCTCATTACAGATTTGCTGGGAAAGGAAGTGCTGGTGAGTAGAAAGAATAAGTGGTAGTTGAAACAGGACAACCCTGTACTCTTTAAATTTAGATTTCAATGTTTCGCTTGTAGGAATAGCAGAACCATTGAAGAAGGCGAAGCAAATGAATATTATTGAGAATTCACCTAATTTTCACCTCATTGTCCTATAACCAAACTTGATGTATAGTCATATAAAGATGTGTATAAGATACTTCTAAATATTTAACTTCTGGTTTAAATAGAGATTTAACTAGATTTAACTTTAATAGAGGTAACTAGTCTATTATCTGGTTATAGACTAGATAACTAGAACTAGAGTTCTACTAGTTATCTCCAGTTTGTTGGCACAGATTAGTGCCTTCCAGTGAGGTAGATAACTCACATGCTTAAATTCTTAGTTTCTTAAACTCTCCTCTCAAGATACTTAGCTTCATACATTCTAGTTCCAGCTATATTTGAATATTATTTCATATCTACCAAGTCATATGTATACATTTCTTTCTTACCCAAGGAATTTATTTTTATTTATTTATTATTTATTTATTTATTTATTTTTAATATTTTATTTATTTATTCATGAGAGACAGAGAGAGAGAGAGAGGCAGAGGGAGAAGCAGGCTCCCAAGGAGCAGAGAGCCCGATGCGGGACTCGATCCCAGGACCCTGGGATCATGACCTGAGCCGAAGGCAGACGCTTAACCATCTGAGCCACCCAGGCGCCCACCCAAGGAATTTATTAAGGCAAAATGACTTTTCTAGGCTTAAATGATGTCATTATTGAAGGAAATAGACTAATGGTTTAAGTAAATCAGTAAAGCCCCTTTGTTCAACACAAGATATACAAAATATTAAGTGTCTGAGGATTTTCACTTTTCAATTAGTGCTGCTATCATTAATTTATTTTTAAAATTATAAATGATGTATTCTGATTTTATAGAGTACATGTTAGAAAATGGGCTACTATCAGCAGTTTCTGGGTTTAATGTCTTTCATCTAACAGAGTGAATGATCTTTGATTTCTAATTTTAAATTCCTAAGAGAGGACTCTTGTAGATCAGGTATGGTACCTGGTATCTAAAGATGATCTCCCACTGAGCCATGCCTCCTGGTATTTGTGCCTGTAATAGTTTCTTACTGCTGTTGTAACAAATTGCCACAGATTTTGTGGCTTAAACAATGCCAATTTATTAGCTTGCTGTTCTGTTGGTCATAAGTCAAACATGGGTTTCAAGAGGCTAAAATCAATGTCAGTAGGGCTGCATTCCTTTCTGGAGGCCGTAGAAGAGAATCCATTTCTTGCCTTTTCCAAGTTCATGACCCCTTCCTTCATCTTTAGGCTAGCAATGACAGACCAAGTCCTTCTCACACTGCCATCTTCCTGGCTCTCTGGAGCTGGGCAAGTTTCTCCATTTTGAAGTACTCATATGATTGCATTAAGCACACCTGGATAATACAGGATAATTTCCTTATGTGAAGGTCCATGCTCTTTTTTTTTTTTTAAATAGGCTCTACGCTCAGTTTAGAGCCCAACATGGGGCTTGAACTCATGACCCTGAGATCAAAGTTGAGCTGAGATCAAGAGTCAGACACTTAGCCAACTGAGCCACCCAGGTGTCCTGTATGTTGATAGTTTTAACCATATTTGCAAAGTCCCTTTTGCCATGTAAGGTAACAAAGTCACAGGTTCCAGATGTTACAATATTAACATCCCTGGAGGGCCATTTTCCTGCTTATTGTAATGCCCTTTATAAGATGAGTACAGGCCCAGCTGATATGTAATTGTGAATGCATGAGATATGCCAAGTGATATTTCCCAGCTGAGTCCAGCAACCCACTAAACATTGCGAGATAAATTATTGTTTCAGGCCATTAGGTTTTGTTACACAAAATTGCATGATCATACAATCAAGCTGGAATGGGGTTTCCATCCTTTGACAAATCAACTTTGGCCAGGGGTTAAGGTCCCATATCAACTGCAAAGGGTAGAAATTAACTCTGGTTAATTTAAGCAGAGGAATCATTTCTCAGCCGCTTGCTTGGAAGTTTCTGCATTTGGTTTGGTTCCTCACTTAGGAATGTTTTGACAATTGTGTTCCGGTGCTTTTCAGTCTCTACTTCTAATTTAACGTTCCAATTTACAAAGAAATTCAGCATCTTCCAGAATTGCAATGAGGATTGAAGAACCAGGCTTGGAGGCTAAGCAGCCAAGAACAATGCCCAAATATAATGTCCCAGAAAGAGGCCCCGTGAGAATATTGCTCCACCATCATGAGAGCCAAGTTCTAACATGGAATCTGCATTAGTAGCACCAAAGGCGCTGACTGGATATTAAAACCAGCACTACTATTTCTCCTACCCCAGAAAGTTGATCTACTTCAACTGCCACTCCCCCAGGAAAAGTTCCTGGTAGATCTTATTTCCTTGTGTCACTAGCTCTTGATTCAAAGTCCAGAGTAAGTGCATCTAATTTGTAGAATGCAGCTAACCTTTAGCTACAAGAAGCCCCTCCATCCTTTACCCCTCACTACTCACTAAAGGTTTTGTTGAAATCATTTGGAATTTCAGTTTGAGTTTTTTAAAAATATTTTCTGGAAATCCTTTCTTAATTTTATTAGAACTATAACCATACATCAACAATTACATAGAATTAAATATTTTTCCCCCACTGGTCTCATTGCAGTCTGCTATTTCCTATATACCATTTTGCCTTTCTTAAACGTTTTGGTAATTTTAAGTCATTTTTCTGGTAGACACCCTTAAGTAATATTTTTCAGTAAGAATGAGTGAGTAGTAAATTTTTTTGCACCTTTGAAAGTGTTTCTCCTTTGCTCTCACATTTATTTATTTACTTAAGATTCACTTACTTATTTTAGAGAGAGAGAGAGAAAGAGAGAGAGCAGGGGGTGGGGTAGAGAGAAAGAGAGGGAGAGAGATTCTCAAGCAGACTCCACGCAGAGTGCAGAGCCCTACTCGGCGCTCACTCTCATGGCCCTGAGATCATGACCTAAGCCAAAACCAAAAGTTGGTTATTCAGCTGACTGCACCACCCAGGGGTGCCTGCCCTCATATTTAAACAAGAATTTGGTTCTATATTGAATTCTGGGGTCACAATCCTTGAATGAGTATTTTGGAGATTATACCATTTTTGCCTAGCATTAAGTTTATAGATAACTGCTCTTGGTTTATTTTTCCTATCAGTAATACGTTTATTTTGTCTTTCCATTTGTTAGATTTATCTCTTCACTTTTGATTTCAGAAATCTCACCAGAACATATTTTAGTTATATTTTCTTTCAATATATCTGCTAATTATCAGGGTACTCTTTTACTCCGAAGTGTTTCTTCTGCTCAGGAAAAAAACTATTTTTTTCTGTGATTTCCTTTGCAAGTGTTTCTCTTCCATCTACTCAGTCCTCCCTGGAGTCCCTAAGATGTGGTTCTCAAAGTATGGTCCCTCCAAATACACTTGGGAATTTGTTCGACATAGGAATTCTTGACATCCCAGAGACCTGCTGAATCAGAATTTTTAGGGAAGGGGCCCAGGAATTTCTGTTTTAACAAACTCTTCAGGTGATTCTGCTGCATGCCGAATTTTGAGTCTAGCAACCCAATGAACATTGAGAGAAAATAATAGATTATTGCTTTGAGGTAAAGTCATAGTTTATTGTCGTGACCTGTGAGCAAACAGTCTCCATCACCTGCATCTCTTCCCGTGTAGGCATGCTTGCAGACGGCATTTTCTGTCCTACTCTCTCATGTTCTGAGCTTAGTACTCTTTTGATTCTGATGAAAATGCTTTTACTGACTGTGCTTTTCCTAAGAAATGTGATCCTCTTGCCTTTTCGAATCTAGAGCCAATTGCCTTTACTGCTTCTGCATCGGGTGGAGATTGGGTTGGTGGAAACTGGCTGGGAAATGGCCTTGGATCACGCTGGGAGTGTTGTTGCATGATGGCCCCCGTAGCCAGCTCACAGTGCTCCTCAACTGCATTGTCGTGGGAGATGGAGGATATTTGAGCAGTTGGTTTAACACGGATAATTTTGAAAGTGGTGTGTAGGTAGATTTTAAATGAGATAATGTTTTCGCTACTTTATTCCAAAATTGTATAAATTAACCACATATAAATTGAAATGCAGGTATACTACCCAACATTGATTCTTGGTGGTATTGATAATATTGCCAAAGTCTTTTTCTGAAATACTCCCTCACATTAGGTAAATGGGGAAAGAGTCCAAAAGATTTTAAAATTCTTGACTATCTTGATGATTAAAATAAGTAAGTATACTAACATCAGCTGCGAGTTATTAGATCGGATGAGTTATAAACAGGATAAGCATTCATTTCCAGGGTGGAAGAAAGGAGGGTATGAGCTGTGGGTTTAGGCAGTTTGCACCTTAACTCTGCTACTTCTCAGCTGTACAATCTTCAACAAGTGACGTTATCTCTAAATCTCAGTTTCCTGGGGCGCCTGGGTGGCTCAGTCGTTAAGCGTCTGCCTTCGGCTCAGGTCGTGGTCCCGGGGTCCTGGGATCGAGCCCCGCATCGGGCTCCCTGCTCCGCGGGAAGCCTGCTTCTCCCTCTCCCACTCCCCCTGCTTGTGTTCCCTCTCTC
>NC_138369.1:149572937-149599424 GCF_054177405.1 Leptonychotes weddellii
AAAAAAAATACAAGTGTAAAACTTCTTTAGCTAATTAGTCATTGCATTGCACTCTCATTAAAGAGAACAGATTTACAATCTTAAAAGTTAGTTATAAAATATGGGGAGATAAAGATGTTGACGTGTAAGAGGTTTTTAGGGTGCAGGGGGACTCAAAATGTAGTTTTTGAAATATTAACCAGAAATTAGATCTGTTCTGAAGAAAGGTGTTTCTTTACTTTCAGAATTATTGAGTAGGATTGTTTAGGTTAGAAGACTGTATTTTTTTTTTTTAATTATTTAAGACCTTTATTAACGGGTGCTTGCCATTTGTTGATTTTTTTTTTGAAAAAATCAAGTTGTAAACTTCTATTACAAATTAAAAATGAGGTTCTTAAAAATCTCAACTTGACCAGATATGAAACAATTTAGAAACCTTTAAAGGTGTATTGAGAAAAACCAGTTTTTGTTTGTTTTTCTTTAAAAAAGCACGTTTGTCATTACCAAAAAGAAACATCTTTAGGTAAAAATAATAAAAACCCCATGCTGCATAGGTAATGCAGATAGTTCTGTTTATCTGGTCAATGGGCAAAAAGCAAGCACTTATGTCTTCAGCTCCAATCTTTTGTTCATTTCTAATTGCTGGAATTTCATCTTCATTTCTTCATGTTGGATGACTAAACCGGATGATGGTAGAGACGGTAAGCCGGCATGGAAGACTGTATTTTTTTGAAGAGAGGGTAAATCACTATTATCTTTTAAAGCCTTCCTATGCTACAGATTTGCTGCTGAGTAATAAGTCACGTCCCCTTTGTTTTATGATGAAATACTATGTAACGGAGAAACTAACAAAACAAAACAAAAAGGTAGGTGGCCTGGGCTTCACTTCATGTCAACTGAATTGGAATCTCTGGGGTGATTTTAATGCGCAGCTAGGGTAAAGAATCACTTCCCTACCCCAACTATACCATGAGATGACACTAAAGTTACTTAATTGTCTTGGAAATAATTGGGGTATTGCCAGCTCTTTATCATAGCATCTCATGGTTGTGTGACCCAGACATTAGTCCTTTACCATAGGTGGGTGGTAGAGTCAAGTAACAAGGTCCACACACAGAATTCTGATGAATGTTGAGTCCTTTACTTTAAGTTATAGACTCTGAAACAATTGCATTCTACCTGGTGATAGAGAATTAGTCTGATTTACCTTGTCCCTGAGCCTCATTCATAGGAGTGACATTGGTGGGCATTTGCTTATGGTAACTTCTGTTGTATAGAAACATTTTGATAGTCAAATATGTCTTTCTGTGTGTGTTGCTTTGACCTTTTTATTATAATTGAGCTTTCTTTGCCCCAAGATAATATTGACCTATACTTTCTAGTGGCACTTCTCATCATTTTTTAAATCTATATCTTAAATCTATGTGGAAAGTATTTGAAATAGTTTTAGTCTTCTATTTTCTTCCCTGAAAAGTTGGCCAATGTTCATTGTCATTTATTGACATCTCTGTCCATTTCTCATTGATTTGAAATGACACTGGCCATATTTTTTGGTTTATATATGAATTTTTCTTTCAGGCTTTCTATTCTATATTCTCAATCTTTTCTTGATTCCCATATTGTTTTTTCTGAATTTGAAGACAGTGTCTTTTGTGTTCAATCATTAAATAAGATGTTGACATGGAAAGCCCGAGATCATTATCACAAGGAGGTATTCATTTTTTCATTTCCTAAGATTTGGTAAAATCCTAATGAGTTTATAAATTTTGTAATGATATATAGTTTTTCTCATTTGATCAACTGATGTGATGAATTATATTATAATGCCCTAATAGGAAACCATTCTTGCATTTTTGGAATAAATCCAACTATGTCATTATGTATCATTCTTCTAACATTGGGCTGGATTTTATTTTTCTGAAACATTTTACCATATGATGGAATTTAAAAAATTATTTGACAAGACCCACCAATAACTGGTATTGGCAATTTCTGTAGAAAATGTGTTTTAAAGTTATCAGGAATAAGTGGGTAGTAAGGAAACAGAGGCAGTTGGCCTTAAAAAAGTGAAGAATAAAAATGAATCTCTAGTTTAATTCTTCTCAAAGCTTATAAATTTAGCTTGTATGTTGAAGGAGCAAAATATTTAAGGTGTAATCAGAAGTACTTTTATTCAAGTATCGTCCCTCATTCAAATCCATTCTGTGAAGATAGTTTCCTCTTTCTGTCTGAAATCTTGTGCCCAGGTATTGTCTTCTACTCCTATTTACTCCTATTCAGTCTCATTTCAGTGAATTAAATATCAAGAATCGTGAAATAGTAAAAACTAAGTTAAACTTCTCCCTTACCTCAGTTCCAGCCTCTAGTCAGAGGGGTGGGATCTGGTGGGTTTTTTTTTTTTTTTCCCTCTTCACCAGCTCCTTTTCCCTAGTCTTTGCTTCCTAGCCTCAGCTTCTGATCCCTCTGGGTTTGGAATACAGAGAAAGAAGAAAAGGAGAAAAGATCTTACTTGATTGGCCACAATTTATGAGGACCTTGGCTTCTTGTAGCCTTGGTGACATATATATTACATATTATATGTATATTTTATTATGTTCAGTTAGCCAACGTATAGTACATCATTAGTTTTTGATGTAGTGTTCAACGATTCATTAGTTAGGTATAACACCCAGTGCTTATCACAGCATGTGCCTTTCTTAATACCCATTGCTTTGGTGAATATTTAAAATATTCACCTTTGTGGGTCTTCAGGGACCTCGTCCCCACCAAACACTAGCAACACCTTGTCTGTAGTCCAATAACTAGTACACTTTCTTCAGGCAGTTATTTAAAATTCCTCCTTTAGTGTTTAAACTTCTGGCAGTACAAGTTTAGCTTTTTTGTGCTGAGGTCCTCCCTCCTCCAGGCAGCCCTCCTGGACAGGTTCTAACAGCTGATCATCTCTTGTCCAGGAGAAGCACTAATACCAGGATTACAGAATGAATGTTTGTGTCCCTTCAGAATTTGCATGTTGAAACCCTATCTACTCAATATGCTCGTGGAGCCTTTGGGAGGTAATTAGGTTTAAACGAGGTCATAAGAGTGGAACCCCCATGATGGGATTAGAGCCCTTATAAGAGGAAACACCAGAGAGCTTGCTTCCTCTTCTCTTCAGCATATGAGAATGAAGGTGCCATCTGCAAGGCAGAAAGAGGGCTCTCACCAGAACTGGGCCATTCTGGCACCTCAGGCTGGATTTCCCAGCCCCCAGAGCTGTGAGAAGTTCATGTCTGTTGTTGAAGCCACCCAGTTTATGGCATTTTGTTATCACAGCACAAGTTGACTGAGACACAGACTGTTCCAAATGCAGCTATCATGCCTGCTCTGTCTTCAGAGCAGGGGCTCCAGCCACAGCCTCTCACTTTTAGCCTGGTGTCTGACACTTATCCGGGGACTCTACTGTGTGTCCCCAAACCCAAGGGTTAGATAACAAGTCTTCTTGAAGACTCCCTCAAGAGGTTTGAGGAGAGGGAAGGACCCACTTCCCCAGGTTAATAAACCAGCAATAGTCCTTGCCAAAGAAGTTTTCTCACCATTTAGCTTCCCATTCTTTTCTAAAGTCTGAAAAGCCTGTTTGGTAAGCCAAGGGTTACAAAACTGGTTTTTTGTTACCTCTTTGAGAAGCCTTGTACAACCTGAATATTGCTTGGGTGTGACAATAATAGTTACCTGTCTCCCTGAGGTCTCAGTCAAAACAGATATAAGAATCCTATTTTAACATCCTGTTACACAAAAGAATATTTGTTCTATTACTTTGTATTAGGTGTTGGAGTAAGGATAGCCTGGAGACAAGAGAAGGACCAGTCAGTTAGGACATAGGCTTTGAAGCTCTGCCTAGTTCAGTGTAATCTTATCTGGACCGCATCAAAATCTGATGGTTTCAGCCTGCGCTGAATCTGTTTTCTTTTTTCTTTCTTTCTTTTTAACCAGCCACAGTGTTCTCATTTCTTCTATTAGTTTTTGTCTGAAATTTTTTGAAACTCCCTCTAAAATTCATATATCCAATTCACTTTCCTTCTGGTGAGTTTTCTGCCTATTAATGTATCCCATTTTACCTGTTATCTAAATCCAGGTTTTCCATGTGCTTTCTAGATTACTATTCCTGAGAGAGAAGCCATAAAAACAATGTTATGTAATCTCATTGATTTGATGAATGTTGCATACATGCTAAACCTGTATTTTGGTGACTGATAAGGCATAAAGCATATCAAAGGGTTTGAGAAGTCCTGCAGTACAGAAATCATTTTCATCTTTAAAGCCAAGCACTTCACAAACTTATTTGACTATAGACTGATACATCACTCACATTTTCATCTGAAGAGACTTGTGTTCTTCCTAGGATATACTTTGGAAAGGCTGATTTATACTCTACCACTTTGTTGCTTATGGCTTTGTTATGGCCTTGTCTTGTGTTACATGTGAACTCAAAGGGAAGTCAGGGAAGATTGAGTGACCATACCTTCTTGTCAATTTATCCCCTTTGGATATCTGAGCTTTCTTTTAAATCACATTCTATTGATTTTTTCTTATAATCTTCTTTCATAGTTCCCATTTTAGAGTTTTATTAATCATAGAAATTTTCCATAAATATTTCTAATGGCATTATCAGAATGATAATTTCCCCAATTTTTCCTTTATTCAGTACCTAGTACTCGTTCTTTTAGGAAAGACACTTTTAATCATGCTTTTAGTAGATATGTAATATGTACTTATTTCAGAAAAATTAGAAAATACAGATATGTGGGGCACCTGGCTGGCTCAGTTGGTGGAACATGCAATTCTTGATCTCAGGGTCATGAGTTCAAGCCCCACATTGGGCATAGAGCCTACTTAAAAAAAAAAAAATTAAAAAAGGAAAAGGATAAAAGAAAAAAAGAAAATACAGATAAGCAAAAGGGAAAATGATCACGCATAATCTCATCTGACCTAGAGATAACTGTTTACCTTTTGGGATATATATTTGTAGATTATTTTCTGTGTATGCATAGAAGTCCCCTCTGTACCTATTATTTTAATGTACATATGTCTGTGTCAAATAGACATCTCTAAGACTTTTATAATGGCATAACATTCTAATAGATTTTCTAATTTAATTGATTCCCTACTTAGGTATGTTGGATTGCTTTCTAATCTTTCAATTACTGACAACTCTGTGGGAATTTAGGCAAAAAAATCTTCACCAAACATCTTTCATTATTTCCTTGGGTTCCATTAATTGTAATTAATAGACTTTTAGATAAAAAAAAATGCACAAAACTCAGTCTTTTGCTGTGTATTACTAAAATAACCTTTGTAGAAGGCAAACCAATTACTATCCCATTTAAATAATATTAACATATTTTAATGAGTTTCAGTTTTAATGCATATCCAGTACTTCCAAAAGTGTTATCTTTCTCCTGTTGTTAGCTCTTTGGTAAAGGAATTCCACAGATTTGGGATAAAATCAGTTCTGTGTGACTTAGGATAATTTAGTTAACCTTTCCAAACCTCCATTTTTCAGTATAATTAAGATAAAACTTTCTTAGAGGCTTATTGGGGGATTAATTGCACACAGAAAATGTTGGTGTCTGGAAAGAATTGGAGAATTGCTTGGTGTGGAAAACCTATACAATTGGTGTCAGAAGTGTTGTGAGCAGCCAAATAGTCTTTTCTTTTACCTTCCATCTGGCTCCATGCATCATGTGCAATGAGGTTCTGTTAGGTCTTTGTCACAGAATGAACATGTAAATAGAATAAATCACCAAAATAGATCAATGAATGAATGAATGGACCCTACAGAATACCCCTTGAAGGAAGATGAAAATTTTTTGCACAATGTGTAGTAAACCCTAAGTACAGACTAAAAATATAAAAAGGTTCTTTAGATAGCAGATTTATAACTAGAAATTAAGTCATCCCAAAGTGTTATACAGAATAACCTTTAAAGATACTGTGCCTTCCTACCAATTACCAGAGAAGGAAAAAAAAAAGGTCTGACCAGGATGAGAATCATCATGTGTATAGGTAGTGGGGAACCTTGGCTATGACCTGGGACCTTCAGACAAAGTTTAGACATGGCCCCTAAAATAGCTGTAAGATCATGGGAAGATGGGTGAATTCTGTTCATGTAAGACCCATCCTGGGGAGGAGTTAAGATGGTGGAGGAGTAGGGGAACCCTGGATTTGCCTCCTCCCTTGAACACAGCTAGATAAATATCAAATCATTCTGAACACCTAAGAAATCGGTCCAAGGACTGAGAGAGCAAAACTGCACATCTACAAGTAGAAAAACAACTACCTCATGGAAGGTAGGAGCTGTGGAGAGTTGATTTGGGGGAGAAAAGAGCTGAGGACACTGTGGAGGGGAGGGAAGCCTGATCACACAGAGAAGAGTGAGAAAGAAAGAGAAAGAGTGAAAAAAGAGTAAAAACATGGACAGGGGATTGCACAAGAAAGACTCTTCCCCAAAATCATTGACTAGGAAAAGGAGAGAGGCTGAATACCACAAGTTTTTATAAGCAGTGAAGCACAAAGTCTGAAATTTTAGAGGTCCCTGCCATTGCCAGGGTTGTGACCGGCAGGCCTGGTGGTGCACCGATTGGGAAGGAGGGCAGAGATCCAGGAATAGGCAAAAAAAATTTTTTTGGACCTCTTTTTTTTTTTTTTTTTAAAGATTTTATTTATTTATTTGACTGAGAGACAGCGTGAAAGGGAACACAGCAGGGAGAGTGGGAGAGGGAGAAGCAGGCTTCCCGCAGAACAGGGAGCCCAATGCAGGGCTCGATCCCAGGACCGTGGGATCATGACCTGAGCCGAAGGCAGACACTTAACGACTGAGTCACCCAGCTGCCCCTTGGACCTCTTCTTAATATAGCCATTACTCTCAGCAGCAGGAATATAACAGGCTTTCCTAACAATCATACACAAAAAACCCCAGCAACTTTGACAAGATGACAAGGCAGAGGAACTCACAGGAAGAAGTAATAGCCAGGGATTTAATTAATACAGATATAAATAAGATGTCTGAACTAGAATTTAAAACAACAATTATAAAGATACTAGCTGGGCTTGAAAAAAGCATAGAAGACACTAGAGAATTCCTTACTGCAGAGATAAAAGAACTAAAACCCAGTCAGGCTGAAATTAAAAATGCTATAATCAAGATACAAAGCCAAAAGGATGCCATGACAATGAGAATGGGATGAAGCAGAGGAATGAATCAGTGATATAGAAGATAGAATTATGGAAAATAATGAAGCTGAAAAGAAGAGGGAAAGAAATGTATTGGATCAAAATGTAGACTTAGGGAACTCAGCAACTCCTTATAGCATAATAATGTTCGTATCATAGGAGTCCCAGAAGATGAATAGAGAAAAAGGAGCAGGAGGTTTATTTGAGCAAATTATACCTGAAAACTTCCCTAATCTGAGGAAGGAAACAGACATAAAAATCCAAGAAGCATAGAGAGCTCTTATTATATTCAACAAAAGCTGGCCATCACCAAAACATATCATAGTCAAATTCACAAAATACACAGACAAGGAAAGAATTCCAAAAGGAGCAAGGGGAAAAAAGTCCTTAACCTACAAGGAAAGATAGATCAGGTTTGCAGCAGATCTGTCCACAGAAAGTTGGCAGGCCAGAAGAGAGTAGCATGATATGTTCAATGTGCTGAATGTGAAAAATATGCAGCCAAGAATACTTTATACCACATTAATAAAAGGAAGGATATGAACCATATGATCATTTCAACAGATGCAGAAAATGCATTTGACAAAGTACAACATTGATTCATGATAAAAACCCTCAACAAAGTAGATTTACAAGGAACATACTTCAACATCATAAAGGCCATATATGAAAAACCCACAGCTAATATCATCCTCAATGGGGAAAAACTGAGAGCTTTTCTCCTATGGTCAGGAACACGACAGGGATGTCCACTCTCACCACTGTTATTTAACACAGTACTGGAAGTCCTAGACACAGCCATCAGACAACACAAAGAAACAAAACGCATCCAAATCAGCAAGGAAGAAGTCAAAGTTTCACTATTTGCAGACAACATGATACTCTATGTAGAAAACCCAAGACTCCACCAAAAATTTGCTGAAACTGATAAATGAATTCAGCAAAATCACAGGCTCTAAAATTGATGGAGAGAAATCTGTTTTCTCTACACTGATAATGAAGCAGCAGGAAGAAAATTAAGGAATCAATCCCATTTACAGTTGCACTAAAAAACCATAAGATACCTAGGAATAAACCTAACCAAAGAGGTAAAATATCTGTGCTCTGAAAACTATGAAACACTTATGAAAGAAACTGAAGATGACACAAAGAAATGGAAAGACATTTCATACTCATGGATCAGAAGAACAAATATTGTTAAAATGTCTATACTACCCAAAGCAATCTACGTAAATCCCTATCAAAAAACCACCAGTATTTTTCACATAGCTAGAACAAGCAGCCCTAAAATTTGTGTGGAACCACAAAAGACCCTGAATAGCCAAAGCAATCTTGAAAAGAAAAGCAAAGCTGGAGGCACCATGATTCCAGACTTCAAGGTATATTCCAAAGCTGTCATCAAGACAATATGGTACTGATGCAAAAACAGACAAATCAACAGAACAGAATAGAAAACCCAGAAATGGACCCACAACTATGTGGTAACTAATCTTCAACAAAGCAGGAAAGAATATCCAATGGAAAAAAGACAGTCTCTTCAACAAATGATGTTGGAAAACTGGACAGCATCATGCAGAAGAATAAAACTGGATCACTTTCTTACACCATATACAAAAATAAATTCAAAATGGTTGAAAGACTTAGATGTGAGATGGGAAACCAAAAAAATCCTAGAGGAGAGCACAGGCAGGAATCTCTTTGACATTGAGTGTACTAGCTTCTTACTGGACATGTCGCTGGAGGCAAGGGAAACAAAAGCAAAAATAAACTATTGGGACTTCATCAAGATAAAAGCTTCTGCACAGCAAAGAAAACAATCAAGAAAACTAAAAAGCAGCTTATGGACAAGAAAACTAAAAAGCAGCTTATGGAATGGGAGAAGATATTTGTGAGTGACATATCTGATAAAGGGTTAGTATCCAAAATCTATAAAGAACTTATCAAACTCAACACCCAGAAAACAAATAATCCAATTAAATAATGGGCAGAAAACATGAATAGACATTTTTCCAAAGAAGGCATAGAGATGGCTAACAGACACATGAGAAGATGCTGAACATCATTCATCATCAGGGAAACCCCAATCAAAACCATGATGACATAGCACCTCACACCTGTCAGAATTGCTAAAATTAACAACACAAGAAACAATAGATGTTGGTGAGAATGCAGAGAAAGGGGAACCCTTCTGCACGGTTGGTGGGAATGCAAACTGGTACAGCCACTCTCTGAAATACTGTATGGAGGTTCCTCAAAAAGTTAAAAATAGAACTATGACCCAGCAATTGTGCTACTAGGTATTTACCTAACGGATACAAAAATACTGATTCAAAGTGGTACATGTACCCAGATGTTTATAACAGCATTATCAATAAGGGAGAGAGAGCCCAAGTGCCCACTGACTGATGAATGAATAAAGAAGATGTGGTACACACACACACACACACACACACACACACACAGGAATATTACTTGGCCATCAAAAAGAATGAAATCTTGCCATTTGCAAAGTCATGGATGGAGCTAGAGTGTATTATGCTAAGCAAGATAAGTCAGTCAGAGAAAGACAAATACCATATGATTTCACTCATATGTGGAATTTAAGAAATAAAACAGAAGAACATATAGGAAGGGGAAAAAAAGAGAAGGAACAAACCATAAGTGACTCTTAACAACAGAGAACAAACTGAGGGTTGATTGAGGGAGGTGGGTGGAGGATGGGCTAGGTAGGTGATGGGTATTAAGGAGGGCACTTGTTATGACGAGGACTGGGTGTTGTATGTAAGTGATGAGTCACTGATTCTACTCCTGAAACCAGTATTGCCCTGTATGTTAACTAAGTAGAATTTTTTAAAAAATTTGAAAAGGAAAAAAAATAAAAATAAAAATGTTGAATGTTTTAAAGAAAAAAGACCCATCCTCTTGTTCATCAGTCAAATGGGGATATTTTCATATTTGTGTTGCTGTGTTGTCATATGCTCCATTATGTCTGAGATTCTCCTTAACAGGACAACATGAGAGATGTTTGGTGCATCAGCTCTAAGTCTAACATTACTATAAGTCATTTTTTATTATGGTAAAACCTACCTAAAATTTACTATTTCAATTTTTAAGTGGTCAATTCAGTGGCATTAAGCACATTCATAATGCTGTGCAACCATCATCACCATCCATTTCCAGAACTTTTTCACCATCTGAAACTGAAACCCTGAAACCATTAAGCAATAACTCCCTATTACTTGTCTCCTCAGCTCCTGGGAACCGTAATTCTACTTTCTGTCTCTACTAATTTGACTACTCTAGGTACCTCATATAAGTGGAATCAAAATATTTGTCCTTTTAGGTCTGACTGACTTCTCCTAGCATCATGTTGTCAAGATTCATGCATGATGTAGCCTGTATTAGAATTTCATTCATTTTTCAAATTCAGTTGAATGTATATACCACATTTTGTTTATTCATTCATCTGTCCATAGACATTTGTGCTGTTTCATATTTTGGCCTTGTGAATAGTGCACTATGAACATGGGTGTACTGATTTAGTCCTTGTGTTGGGGACTGAATTATGTCCCCGCAAATTCATATGTTGAAGCCCTAATCCCAAATGTGACAGTATTTGGAGACTGAGTCTTTAGGAAGTAAGTAAGGTTAAATGAGGTCATAAAGGTGCGGCCCCAATCCATTAGGGCTGTGGTTTTGTAAAAAGAGGAAGAAAGCCCTCACCCTGTCATGTGAGGCAGCAAGAAGGTGGCTATTTGCAACAGGAAGAGGGTTCTCACTGGGAACTCAACCCCACTGGACCTTGATCTGGGATTTCCAGCCTCCAAACTGTGAGAAAATAGATTCTTTTCCTTAAGCCACATCATCTATGACATTTTGTTATGGCAAACTGAGCTGACTAAGACATCCTGCTTTCAATTCTTTTGGGTATATACTCAGAAGTGGAATTGCTAGATCATATGGTAGTTCTAAATTTAATTTTTGGAGGAACCAACATACTGTTTTCCATAGGAGCTGCACCATTTTTATATTTCCACCAGCAATACGCAATTGTTTTGATTTCCTCACATCTTGCCAACTCTTTCCCTTTCTTTTCTTCCCTTCCCTTCCCTCCTCTCCCCTCCTGTCCCCTCCCCTTTACTTTTCTTTTTCCTTTCTTTTCTTTCTCTATCTCTTTCCTTTTCTTTCTCTATCCCTTTCCTTTCCTTTCCTTTCCTTTCCTTTCCTTTCCTTTCCTTTCCTTTCCTTTCCCTTTCCCTTTCCCTTTCCCTTTCCCTTTCCCTTTCCTTTCACAAATAGCTATCCTAATGCACATGAAGTGATATTTCATTATGGTTTTTGATTTGCCTTTCCCTGTTGGTTAGTGCTATCAATCATCTTTTCTGTGCTTATTGGCCATTAGTATACCGTGGGAGAGATGGCTATTTAAATACTTTGCCCATTTTTAATTGGCTTGTTTGTTTTTTTGTTGAGTTGCTCTAAGTCATTTTGAAAAGAATCATATTAAAAACAAAGTATCTTTTTAGACAAAGCTTCCAGTTTCCATATAATATTGACTTTCGGGAATTTCTTTGCTATGCTCAAATTTCATATTTTCCTGTTAAAATTTTTGCATGTTTACTGGGAAATTTGGATTTTCATCTTAGCATCTGTGTTATGAAATACTGATGACTGTACTTTCTGGCATGTATTCTAATTTAGTTGCTAGTTGGATAAACCACTGTGGTAAGTTGGCCAAATCATACTTTAAAAAATTTACATTTTAGCAGTTCAAATTCATATTTTCTTCCTAATTTTTCAAATTATTTAAATGATGTCCTGCAAGGTCTTATAACACAGCAAATCTGTTTTTTACCAAATATGATATGAGAAGAGTAACAAAATATTATGACCCTCAACTGAGAAATATCTCATAATCACTTAGAATTTTTTTTTGTCTAAGAATAGATGACATAATAACTAAATTTATTGCCAAGACAAGATTATGAATTGACCTATGGATTAGTTTCCTATGGCTGCTATAAGAAGTTATAACAACCTGGTAGCTTAAAGAAACACAAATTTATTCTCTTACAGTACTGAAGGCTCAGAAGACTGAAATCAGGTCACTGCACTGAAATCAAGGTGTTACCAGGGCCCGGTTCCATCTGGAGGCTCAGGGGAAGAATCTGTTTCCTTGCCTTTTCCAGCACCCAGAGGAGCATTTCTTGGATTCCTTGTGTGTCCTCTTTTCCATCTTCAAAGCCAGCAACATAGCCTCTTGTTTCCAGTGTTGTGACACTTTCTTATTCTGAGTGTGTGAAATTTCCTTCTAATTACCTCTTATAAGAATTTCTGGGATTTAAAACAGTATAGAGGTTCCTCATAAAATTAAAAATATAAATACCATATAAATCAATAATTCCATTGCTGGGTATTTACCCAAATAAAATAAAAATACTAATTTGAAAAGATATATGCACACCCATGTTTATTGCAGCATAATTTACAATATCCAATATGGAATCAACCTAAGTATTCATTGATAGATGAAGCAATAAAGAGATGTGGTGTATATCTACAATGGAATGTTTTGCAGCCATAAAAACGGATGAGTACTTGCCATTTGTGACAACATGGATGGACTTGGAGGGTATTATCAGACTGAGGGAGACAGATACCATGTGATTTCACTCATATGTGGAATCTAAAAAAACAAACAAAAAACAGAATCAGACCTATAATTATAGAGAACAAACTGATGGTTGCCAGAGGAAAGGAGGGTGAGGGGATGGGCAAAATGGGTGAAGGGGAGTAGGAGATACAGGCTTCCAGTGATGGAATGAATAAATAATGGCAATAAAAGGCATAGCATAGGGAAAATAATCAGTGATATTGTAATAGGATTGTATGGTGACAGAAGGTCATACTTGTGGTGAGCAAAGCATAATGTACAGAGATGTTGAATCACTATGTCATACACCTGAAACTAATGTAACATGGTGTGTCAACCATACTCAAAAAAGTTTTTTGAAAAAAGAATACTTGTGATTGCATTTAGGGGACACCTGGATAGTACAGGCTATTTTTCCCATCTCAAGTTAATCATCCTGAAGTTAATCATATCTGTAAAGACCCTCCCTGCTTTTTTCCCTATATACAGTCACATCCACAGGTTTAGGGATTAGAATGTGGACATCTTTTGAGGGACCATTTTTCTGGTCTTCCACAAACTATATAAGGCTCTTTGGAAATTTAAAAAGAAAAAAAATGAGAGACTATGGACTCTGAGAAACAAACTGAGGGTTCTAGAAGGGAGGGGGGTGGGGGTTAGCCTGGTGATGGGTATTAAAGAGGGTACATACTGAATGGAGCACTGGGTGTTATATGCAAACAATGAGTCATGGAACACTACACTAAAAACTAATGATGTAATGTATGGTGATTAACATAACATAATAAAATAAAATTAAAAAAAAAAAAGGAAGCTGTAAACATCATAGATGTTACTGAATCCTAGTTCTGTAAACAAAGTTTAAAGTTTAATGCAATTCACCTGTTTGATTTATTTATTTATTTTATTTTTAAAAAAATATTTATTTATTTGACAGAGAGAGAGCGAGAGCAGGAACACAAGCAGGGGGAGTGGGAGAGGGAGAAGCAGGCTTCCGGCGGAGCAGGGAGCCCGATGTGGGGCTCGATCCCAGGACCCTGGGATCATGACCTGAGCCGAAGGCAGACACTTAACAACTGAGCCACCCAGGCACCCCAACTCACCTGTTTTAATCATGCTAACTGCTCACTTTTTCTTTTTTTCTTAACCTCTTGCAGTTTGGTTTCTGCCCCATGCTACTGATAAATGCTTTCAAAAGTTTATCAGTGACTATGGAGCCAAATCCTGGAGCATCTCTCTTTGGTTTTCATCCTCCTCATTCTCTTTAAAATGTTCAGCACAGATCACTTATTAATAAATGAAACCTTCCCTTCTTTAAATGCCTATGACTCTCACCTACTGGTTCCTCTCCTTCCATCAAAATCATTGTAAGGAATCCTTCTTTTTTCTTCTTGGGTGTCTTTCATTCTCCTAACCCATGAAATAGAAATTCTTTGAGGTTCTATGCATGGCTCTGTTTGTTTCCCTTTATTGTCTGTTGGGTTTAGATCCTGGGTTAATGAGACTTGCAAATCTCTATCTTTAAATGTGAATTCTAACTAAATGCCTGGGACAGCCATCTATTTCCTGCTCTCTTACAGGTCATGTGCTCATAGATATCCTGGTATCATCTCCAACCTACCATTTCTTTTTTTTTTTTTTTAAGATTTTATTTATTTATTTGCTAGAGAGAGAGAGAGAGTGAAAGTACAAGCAGGGGGAGTGGCAGGCAGAGGGAGAAGCAGGCTCCCTGCTGAGCAAGGAGCCCGATGTGGGACTCGATCCCAGGACCCTGGGATCATGACCTGAGCCGAAGGCAGACGCTTAACCGACTGAGCCACCCAGGCGTCCCTCCAACCTACCATTTCGAAAAACAAAATTCATCTCTCATTCCTCCCACCAGTTTTTTGTTTCTGTTTTTCCAATTTCCGTGAAGGTCAGTGACCCCACCATTATCTTAGAAATTTTGTTATCTTATTCCTTACAAGTAGGCTTTGTTGTAACTTTTTGAATCTTAGTGAAAATAGTTTTTGGTTTCGTTTTTAGCTCTGTAGTCTGGAGCGGTGCTACTCAGAGTGGTCCGTGGGTCAAGAGCATGGAAATCTGTTAGAAATGCAAATTCTAGGTCTTATCCCAGATCTTCTAAATTATAATCTGTATTTTAACTGTGGTTTAGCAAGCTCTTCAGGTGATTCTGATCTGGTGGCATTCAATAACCACTGTTTTATAGTCTAGTCCAGATTGGCATTGCTCCATACTTAGATTAACCCAACAGCTTCTTACTAGGTGATTCCCCTTATTTTCAGTCAAATATCTTATGGACAATTGTTTTCTTTTAAAATTTCTATCCCGTCTGTTAATCTTATTTCACATCTTATAGCACTATGTGTTTCATGTGTATAAAATATGTGGAAACTTGCCTGAAGCACATGTTTAAGAGATATCTAGAATTGATTAATAGACTTCTAGTTTTTCTTTCCTGTTTTGAGTGACAGGCTGTGTCTGGTGTTGCTGAGGCTTGTCACTAGTATTAGCTGGGTTTTTTTAAAAGGAAAATTTACATAAAACTTCTAAGCCTTTTAAGTTCCTTTTAGCTTTCTTCATGCAGTTAGAATTCATGGCAATGGTTTATTTGAGATAATCTCTTTTTCTATTTTTCATTAGCTAAGGCCAAGGATACTAGGAGGTCCTTTTGTTGGATTATTGGCATTTGGAAAGAATTTGGAAAGAAGGAAGAAAGTCTCCAAATAACCTAATTATACAAATTAGAATCTGCCCCATCACTCCTGAATATATTGATTTAGCTAAAATTTAGTGTTCCATGAACATCTTAAAAAAAAAACAACTGAATTGAACATTTGCCAATGTTGAGATATATGCTGGAAACACAACTCAATGATATTTAACAGGAACTCTCTCATGTTGCTCACTGTTTAATGTAGTAGACAGACTAGTAAACAGACCGTTAAAATATAATAATAATGTAAATGACCCAAGCCACCTCTGCTTTTTGGATGTCAGAGAAGCTCTTAATTCTGCTACACATGTATGAAAAATTCAGCAGTGTAAAGACTCTTCTGAGTGGCACATCATTTGTTCTGCAAGAGTACAACAAGAGTGGCAGGACTATTGGTGCTGGGAAAATGGCAGGGTCCAAAGTCCCTGAGATTGTTTTTAGTGGCAAATCTTATTGACTTATTCTATAAGATTGTTTTTAGTGGCAAATCTTATTGACTTATTCTATAAGATTGTTTTTAGTGGCAAATCTTATTGACTTATTCTATAAGAAGAAACAATAGAAGCAAGCTCTTAGCGAATCATGCCCATTTAATTTCCCTGACAGGAAGTTTAATTTGTGTTAGCAATGTGTCCCAGATAAGGGAGTTGAAATGAGGTATCAAGTCATTCATTCATATGATAATTTAAGAGTCACGTTGAACCAAGATAAGATTGTTAAAACATTCACTGAAGTCACTGTCATAGAGATTTCTTGAATTAAACTGATGATTCATTCTTTTTCAGAGAAGAAGCAGGTAAGGTAAGAAGAGCCAAACAAATTATTTAGTCAGAGGTTCTATCCCTTAATGAATACAACTACTGATTTTATATTGTCCATTTAACAACAAATAAGAATTTTATAGTTTGTCATCTATATGGTATAAAACCATTGAGAATAATAAACAAAATTGAATATCCATGATCTAAAGAGAGTACAAAATGTTTTTTAAATACTTCAAAACAAATATTTTTCCCTCCTTCCTTCCTTCCTTCCTTCCTTCCTTCCTTCCTTCCTTCCTTCCTTTCTTTCTTTCCTCCCTCCCTCCTTCCTTCATTTCTTATTGTTAAAGTGGAAGAACAAGAATTATCCTTTATAAATTTCTGAGCATTGGTTTAACCTCAAAGCTTTCTTGGCCATTTATAGGAAAATATGGTATGGAACCAACTAATCTTACTTTTTGGTACTACTAATACACTTAACCCAAGTGATAGGCATGAGGCCACATTTAAAAAAATTATCTCCTGCACATATATTAGTAGAATCACATTTCAAGTGTATCTCCCATTGATTTGAGTAACTATATTTATAAATGAATCACCACATTTATAAAGGACAGATGAGTATACAGAGCACAATCCTAGGCATGTTGTACATGAATGGAAAATAGTCTTTCCCTTAAATTTACAATGTTCTTGAGAAATCTAAACTGACGTGCAAAACCATGGAGAACATATGTTGCTGCCTGAAAGTAGAAATAATAAATGAGTACCCTACTAAATAAGTAGAAAAATGAGCAAAGTTATGCTCGATTGTGAAGACTTGAGGATAAAGTCCTTCACTGTTTTGCTCTGCTGAATATCTACTAGCACTGTATAGGTTGGTAGAGTTCCAGACTGATGTTTACATGAAGTTGTGTTTATATGACATTTAGGAACCATTGGCATGTATCTCTTTGAAGTTTGTTGTAAGCAGCATAAATCAAATCAAATTTTATTAAGTTATGGCAGCTTTCTACTTCTGGGACATTTTAAAAGCCCCACTTGCCTGTCTCAATATAGAACCTCTGGAAATCAGAGGGTGGTGAGTAGAATTACTTACATATTAGGGTATTGTTTCAACTCTATTTAATCTCATCCTCAACCCCACTTCATATCAATGATTTGTCTTGTCATATCTTCTTAGAATGTTTTCAAGTACATTAATCTTTTGAAAAAAATTAGTTTCTGCTGATATAGTGTTTAATAACCTCTCTTAACCTTTGTCCCATTGTGATAAATCTTATGTCTTTCTTTAATGTTACTTGAAATTTTAAAATAAAATTTTGTGACAGACAATAATAGCCAAATGTTCTTGTACTTGTTAACATTTCTCAGTCTCCTCTGCATTTAGGTTGGAGCCTTGTAAATATTCCAGACATATATATATATATAGTTTCTGGGCCAGGGCAGTTAAGGACCAAGTGTCTCTACCATCTCTTTCTCTCTTTTATCTATGTAACTGGAAGTGCAGAAATGTAAGATGGTGGAGTTGCAACATTGAGGAGCCTGGACCCCTGAGTTACTGCTTGGCTAGCTATTTTCACATGAGTGAAATATAAACCACTGTAGTTAAGCTGCTGAGATTTCAGGATTTATTTGTTATTGAGGCATAACTGAGAATTACTTAAATAATGAATGCAATATGAATCAGAGACATGGGATAAAAGGCCACCTCACGTGCCTATTTTACAACCACTGAATGGGGTTTTGATTTAAATTAGTGAGTTTCTGAGAGGCATTTGAGGAGTACTTCCAAAGAATGAAGTATTTTCTGCCTGTGATGAAGATTTAAATTGCCTAAGGAATCCTTTCTCCACTAATTTTTTTTAATATATTGTGGTTCTATAATATTGATACCAAAAACTTCTGTTATTAAAAAGTAATTTTAACTATTGTTTAAATAATTAAAGTTATTTTTTCCAAAGATTTGCTTTTCATATATTTTTTTCTGATTATAAAATGAACATATGCTCACTGTGGGAGAAAAATTTTAATAAATACACAAACTAAATAGAAAAATGCCCTGAATCCCTCATAATCTTAAATACCAAGATTTAAATATTAATATTGTTGGGTAATATTTCCTTTCAGTCTTGTTACTTTATGTAAGTACATTCTTATTTTGAAGATTTGCAAGTATTATATTGTTTCTTCTTGGTTTTACATTTAATTATAACACAAGCTCAAGTTCTGCTCCACATTATTTAAATACTTGTAAATTTTGTTTTAGGTTTTTTGTTTGTTTTTTGCATTTTAACTAGGGCTTCCTTGAAATAGATTAGCTTTTGGTTTAGACAGTAACTTTGTGCAAATTTTCTTTTTTTTTTAATTAACATATAATGTATTATTTGTTTCATGGGTACAGGTGTGTGATTTATCAGTCTTACACAATTCACAGTCCTCACCATAGCACATACCCTCCCTAAAGTCCATCACCCAGTCACCCATTCCCTCCCACCCCCCTCCACTCCAGCAACCCTCAGTTTATTTCCTGAGATTAAGAGTCTTTTATGATTTGTCTCCCTCTCTGGTTTCATCTTGTTTCATTTTTCCCTCCCTTTCCCTATGATCCTCTGTGTTGTTTCTCAAATTCCTCATATCAGTGAGATCAAATGATACTTGTCTTTCTCTGATTGACTTATTTTGCTTAGCATAATACCCTCTAGATCCATCCATGTCATTGCAAATGGCAAGAGTTCATTCTTTTTGATGGCTGCATAATATTCCATCACACACACACACACACACACACACACACACACACACACACACCCCACATCTTCTTTATCCATTCATCTGTTGATGGACATCTAGGCTCTTTCCATAGTTTGGCTATTGTTGACATTGCTGCTATAAACATTGGGGTGCATGTGCCCCTTTGGATCATTACATTTGTATCTTTGGGGTCAATACCCAGTAGTGCAATTGCTGGGTCATAGGGTAGCTCTATTGTCAACTTTTTGAGGAACCTCCATACTGTTTTCCAGAGTGGCTGCACCAGCTTGCAGTCCCACCAACAGTGTAGGAGGGTTCCCCTTTCTCCGTGTGTGAATTTTCAATCTGTTTATTTGTTGGATTGGTCCTGATAAGCCACATTGAATTTGTGAGAACAAATGTATGGAATTAAGACTGTGTGTGTGTGTGTGTGTGCGTGTGTGTGTACACACGCACACACACACTCATACACCAAAGGGATTGATTTGTTTGAAAATTCTAGCTACATCTACTTTTAAAAAGTTGACTTTTATTTTAGAAACAGTAACTTGAAGAACAGTATGGGGTTATTATCTCAACTGAAGAAGCACTTACTGAGCACCAACTTACCAAAGTACTGTAAATTGCTATAGATCAGAAGATGATCATTCCTGCCCTAAGAGAGCATGTGCTCTAAATGAATTCTTAAATAAATGGGTTCTTGGCTGCCTGTCTGTTGAACTTGAGGAAGTACTAGGCATTAACACCACTTAGGTAAATTACACAAGATGCACTTGTCTGAGTGATACAAAATGAAGTTAGTACAGTTAGACTACTCAGCAGAGATTCACAACATTTGCCAAAGAAGGCACAAATCTTGTCCCGTGACAGAAAGCACCAGTGAGCATGCAACTGCAGATGGTAATGTTTGATTGTGTGAGGATCCACTGTACTGTCTGGGAGCATTACTCTCCCCTTTGTGTGACAACCTAATTTATAATGTTGAATTAGGCTACAGACCATCTCATCTGGACAAGGTCAGCTTCATGGCTGTGTGACCAGTGGAGCTGCACGGCACCTATACTCCAAAGGGGACTCTGTACTTGGAGTTTAATGCTCGGTTATTACCATCCCCAAATTCTTAATAATTTATCTTTGAATTTGTGTTGTATAAGTAAAGTCTGATAGCAGAATGGAACTTGCACTGGGGGCTTGGAGCTTTGACCTCCCTTCCTTGCCTGCATCACCATAATGGGTTCTCAGCTACTTGCTTCTCTGTCCCATTCAGCAATTACTATTGCCCATCACTCCTAGTGGGATCCTGGGCATGGGAAAGGTCAGTTTGGGGCACTTGTGTTCCACTCAGTCCTAGGCAGGGACCAAGCACCAGTGACACCCCACAAGTATCTTTTTGTTCAAGGGAGAATAACATTAAGTAGCAAAATAATAACAACAAAGAACCACCATGACAGGTCAATTGAGAGAATGCAGAAGGAGGGAAAAAGTTTTTATCCCTCCTTCCATCCCAGGCTAAAAAGATCTGATCCCAAATACTTGCCTGAATTCTATGAAGTAGAACCAGAACAAGGACCAGTAAAATTATCCACATGTCTCTGAAGGTCATCCAAACAGGCCCTTGGTCTAGCTCTTCGGTATTATCTAAGGGCATTAACAGGCCCTTAGTGTAGGATCTATTTGGCATTATCTAAAATTATTTGGTATGAAAAAATCTGTATTCATGTCTTTACTATTCTCTGTTGATCTGAAATTAAGATAATATTTCATAAGGACTGTAACATTTCAGTTTTGTCAGCAATCTTTATGACCATAGATGCGTAAGGAAAAAAACCCAACATATTTAAGCTAAAAAAATAGGGAAAATTAGGTATGAATTGTCATGAAGAAGTGACTTATGAGCCATACGCTTATTTTAAAACCAAATATGCTGTTTATTCATTTATTTATTCATTTATTGAGTACCAACCAGATTATAGAATATAGCTAGAATCTGGAGATAGGATGGCAAGCAAAAATGATGTGGCTCCTGACTTCATAGAGCTCACAGACTAATGCTCAAGAATGGCATTCATAAAATAACTGCATGATTGAATGTGCAATTACAAACTGAGATAAATGCTCTGAAAGAAAGAAACAGCCTATAGGAGCAGATAAGAAAAGAACCTAACCTAGCTTTGGAAGTTAAGGAACACTTTTCTATAAAGGTTGAGGAAAACTGAAGAATCAGTAGGTAACTGGGTGAACAGGGCTGGGGAGGGGAAGACATTTGCAAAGGCACTAAAGTAGGGTGGGAATGAGGGGAGCATGACCTGTTTGAAGAATTACAATGTCAGTTGGCAGAGCTTAATTAGTGAGGGAGAGGAGAGTTGTGTGAAGTGAGCCTGAAGGAATAGACAGGGACCAGACCATGCTGAGGCTGGTAGACCATGCTAAAGACTTCGATCTGCAGCCTAGGAACAAAGAGAAAACATTGAAGGTGTTTAGGAATGAGGTTGGTAGAATTAGGGTTTGTGCAAGATCAGATTTATGATTTGTTAAAGGTGACTTTGCCTGCAATAGGGAAAAATATTTTGGAAGGAGTCTTAGGTGAATGCAGAAAGTCCTCTTAGAAGGCTTGTGCCATAGTTCAGGTAACAGGCAGCCTGGACTAGTGGGTGATAGCAGACACAGAGAGTCATATGGATTCAAGAGACATTTAGAGAACAAATCAATGATGAATTGAATATAGGAGGTATCAAAGACAATTTCAAGTTTTGTTGGCTTGCATATTTTGATTGTGAGTCTATTCATTGAGATAGGAAACAAAAAAAAAATCAGGTTCAGATATAAATATCATGAGATTGATTGAGATGCCCCAGGCATTCAAGTGTAAGTGTTGAGGAGATATTTGTACATATGAGTGAGCTTTTACAGTATTGGGCTTATAAATGGGTAATTGAAACCTGGTAGATGATTATGTTCCTGCAAGGAGGACAGAAAGAGAGCTGTATCTTGAAAACAAGGGAAAGAAAGTGTTTCAAGAATGAAGGAACTGATTCAAGATATTGAATGTAGCCTAACAGACGAAATAAGAAGAGCACTGAGGGGCGCCTGGGTGGCTCAGTTGGTTGGGCGACTGCCTTCGGCTCGGGTCATGATCCTGGAGTCCCTGGATCGAGTCCCGCATCGGGCTCCCTGCTCGGCGGGGAGTCTGCTTCTCCCTCTGACCCTCCCCCCTCTCATGTGCTCTCTCTCATTCTCTCTCTCTCAAATAAATAAATAAAATCTTTAAAAAAAAAAGAAGAGCACTGAAACATCACAGTCTTGACTTTAGCAAGAGCTTCTTGCACAGAGTGATGGAAAAAAATTGGAAAAGTTGGAAGTATGAAAATGAAGATCACTTGAAGCATCTCTGAATATGTGTGACCATTACAGAGAGAAGAAAGAAGACAATAGCTGGAGGGGGATGAGCATGGTAGAGTTTTAAACTGAAGCAGCTTAGTTTGATGAAGCAAATGGGGAGGTTTTGATACTATCACTGAGAAACAAAAATATATCTGTTTATAATTTATGCATAGGGCCCATTGGTTTCCTTTGCAAATGTACCTTTCCTTCAAACTTTAGATTGTGACTTGAGATCTTTCCCCTAGTAAGCATTCTTTTAATACTAACTCCACGACACTTGTAATTGCATACCTTCTCTCTGGAGATCCAAGGTGAACAATGCACAAAGTTTCATTTACAAATAAGCAAAATGTGAATATTGCCAAATTGTTTTCATAACAATGCTGTCTGATGTAATTCCCAAAGGTCACATTGCTGAGTTTGAAGAAAAATTGGCTTTAAGCTTTTTATGATTGCATGTATTCTTTCTCCCAAATGACATGTTTTTGGAGTAGGTCACAATGGATGAGTAAGATTTAGAATAGAATAGAGTTGGCAGAACGTTTTTTTACATGTGTTCTGTAGTTAAAATCATAAATAGCAGTGTTTTTTCCAATTATGTTGGTAAAGAGGCAATTATAAATAGTGAGGAAAGCCATGGATCAGCTTTCAATTTCCATGTGCCTATTTTGCGTTTTATCTGTGAATGCCACACGCACCTTTGTACTTTCTTCTCTTTTTATTATAATTGATGAGTCTGGGTTTATAATTGTGAACACATTTTGGTGAACTTTCTCATTCCTTGGACCCCATTACACAATGATATTTTTCTCTCTTTTTCCCCTCGCTGCACCTTCTCTGCAGGTGCTCCAAGTTTAACTGGGATGATTCAAAATTTTTTTTCTTTCTTTTTGTTTTCAAACTTTTGTTGGTATCAGTTCACTTCTTAGATTTATGTAAATGCCTCTCAAGTTCATATTTTACCTCAGATTATATTCACTTACTTAACTGTGTATTTCCCAGTGTCCTTATCCATCCTCCTCCCTCAGACCAGTTACCAATTGCCTGTCTTGGGTTTTTCTTTTCCCCCCTGTGAGATCACTTTCCCAATTATTATTATTATTTAATTTTTAATAAGATTTTATTTATTTGTGAGAGAGAGAGAGCACAAGCAGGGGAAGCAGCAGGCAGAGGGAGCAGCAGACTCCCCACTGAGCAAGAAGCCCAACGTGGGACTCGATCCCAGGACCCTGGGATCATGACCTGAGCCGAAGGCAGACGCTTAACCGACTGAGCCACCCAGGCGTCCCCACTTTCCCAATTATTTGGGCTCAAACAAGGTCAGCCTTCATTCCTTTTCCTTTGCCACCAATCCAATGAGTTGTAAAGTTCCTAATCAACTCCTTTTAAAGAAACTAATTCAAGTACGTGGCATCACATCAATAGAGAACAACTTCTCAGAAGCAATAGTTTTCTGCTTCTCCCTTTCCCACCTGCACTTCCATTCTCAGAGGAAATACACTTTAACTGTATTTTGTTCTCCTGGTGGTCACTTCAAAAATTGTAGGTAATGTACTAATACTTGAATTTATTTATTGATCTAGCAACTTCATGTCTACTGACTCCCAATATAAAAGATGAATCCTTTGATTCTTTACCCTTCCTCTTCTGATGTTCTGATATTTATATTTGTAACTTTAATTCTTTTATTTTTGTTTCTTTAACCTATCTAAGCATGTTTTTTGTCCTTTAACTCTTTACATTATTTCTTGATCTCCTCTTTGTAAAATGAGAATATCCCTTCCCTCTGTCTTTATTATAGTCTTCAGTTACTTTTGATCTGCAACCACTTCCAAGTTTTCTGTGTTTGATTATCTCTAAAAGTTTATAATCAATAAATACTGCCTACATTATTAGAACCTTAATATATATATATATATATATCCAGAGGTTGGCTCCCATTGCATTTCTTTCTCCCTAGATTCAATGTCATTATCCCCAGGCCCTGGAAAACCATGTGCTTTGTTTTCAGGTCTTTTGAATTCTGGTTTTTTTTGTTTGTTTGTTAAGGAGAAATAATCATTAAGTTAGAAAGTATTTCCTCTGTTTTTTTTTTTTTCTCTGAAAGAGATTATAGAGAACTGATAAAATTTCTTCCTTAAATATTTATTAGAATTTACCAGTGAGCCCATCTCGGCCTGGTGTTTTCTGTTTTGGGAAGTTATTAATTATTGATTCAATTTCTTTGATAGATACAGGCCTATTAAGATTGTTTATTTCTTCTTGTCTGAGTTTTGGCAAATTATGCCCTTCAAAGAATTGGCCCATTTCACCTAGGTTATCAAATTTGTGGACATAGAGTTGTTCATACTATCCCTTTATTATTCTTTTAATGTTCGTATGATATATAGTGATGTCCCCTCATTCATTTCTGATATTAGTAATTTGTGTCCTCTCTTTTTTTCTTAGCCTGGTGTCAGGTTTGTCAATTAATTGATCTTTTCAAAGAACCAACTTTTGCTTTTATTGATTTTTCTCTCTTGATTTCCTGTTTTCAATTTTATTTACTTCTGCTCTAATTCTTATTTCTTTTCTTCTTTTTACTTTGGATTTAATTTGCTCTTGTAATTATTTTTAAGGTGGAAGCTTGGATTATTGAGCTTAGAAGGTTCTTCTATTCTCATATATGCATTGAATGCTATAAATTTCTAGGTACTGCTTTTGCTGCATTCTATAAATATTAAATTGTGTTTTCATTTTCATTTAGCTCAAAATATTTAAATTTTTTTTGAGATTTCTCCTTTGATTCATGTGTTATTTAGAACTATGTTGTTTAATCTTTATGCATTTTGAGGGAATCAGGCAGCCCCTTGCGCTTCTCCTCAAGAACAGTCCCTTGATGAGCCGCTCTGACCCTCTACGATATTGCTCTTACGCCCAGAGTGGCCGCCGATCTGAGCCACATCGAGACCAGGGCAACCGTGAAAGGCTACCTCGGACCTGAGCAGCTGCTGGATTGCCTGAAAGGCTGTGATGTGGTGGTTATTCCAGCAGGAGTCCCGAGAAAACCAGGCATGACCCGGGATGACCTGTTTAACACGAATGCCTCCATTGTGGCCACCTTGTCTGCTGCCTGCGCCCAGCACTGCCCCGAGGCCATGATCTGCATCATTTCCAATCCGGTGAACTCCACCATCCCAATCGCAACGGAAGTTTTCAAGAAACACGGAGTCTACAACCCCAATAAAATCTTCGGGGTGATGACCCTGGACGTTGTCAGAGCCAACACTTTCATTGCGGAACTCAAGGGTTTGGATCCCGCTTGAGTCAATGTTCATGTCATTGGCGGCCATGCTGGGAAGACCATCATCCCCCTGATCTCGCAGTGCACTCCCAAGGTGGACCTTCCCCAGGCCCAGCTAACAGCCATCACTGGGCAGATCCAGGAGGCCAGCACAGAGGTGGTGAAGGCCAAAGCTGGAGCAGGCTCGGCCACCCTGTCCATGGCATACGCCGGAGCCCAGTTTGTCTTCTCCCTTGTGGATGTGATGAACGGAAAGGAAGGAGTTGTGGAGTGTTCCTTCGTTAAGTCCCAAGAAGCAGACTGTGCCTATTTCTCTACCCCGTTACTGCTGGGGGAAAAGGGCATTGAGAAGAATCTAGGCATCGGCAAGATCTCCCCTTTCGGAGAGAAGATGATAGCGGAAGCCATCCCCGAGCTGAAGGCCTCCATCAAGAAGGGAGAGGAGTTCATGAAAAACATGAAATGAGAGGGGCAGCCAGCGAGCAGTCCGTTTCCCTAACTTATAAAGGCATCATGTCCCTGTAAAGCCATCTCCGGCCCCCCGCGTTTGAGTTGAGTTAACCACGAGGGTCATGTTAGCGTCGCCATCCCGCGCAAATCGCCGGTCTGTCTGGGGTGCATCAATAAAAGCAGGCTTTGATTTTCTTTAAAAAAAAAAAATTCTAGTTTAATTCCATTGTTTTCTAAGAGCAGGCATTATATGATTTTTATTCTTCTAAATTAGTTAAGGTATATTTCTTTTTTTTTTTTT